>NW_024424008.1:49651656-49772034 GCF_017311325.1 Ursus maritimus | reverse complement strand
CCCCCCCCCCCCCCCCCCCCGCAGCTGCCCTGGGCGGGGCAAGGGTGCTTTTCAGGCCTGGCAGGGAGCCCGAGGCAGCTGCTGCAGGTGGTAGCGCCGAGATGGGAAGCAGCTGGGGGCCAGGAGGGGGCACTGGTGTGGAGCAGCTCCATGGCAGCCAACCCACCCTCACCTGGGACCCCTCCCGCAGCCCCCAGTGACTTACCTCGGGCAGCTCAGCAGCCCAGCCGGAGACAGGAGCGGCCTAACGAGGCCTCTGAGGGCTGCTGGTTGGTGCCAGAGGGGGCCGGCCGGAAGACAGCGCTTGGGTTCCGGGGAGGTGCGGCCTCCTGCCTTGGCTCAGCCAAGTCTCTGTTCCCCAGACACTGGGGCCTCTGACAGCCTGGAGCAAGGTCGCAACACGCAGGCTGGGTGTGGTTCACTCCGGAGCACAGGATCTCCCTCCATGACTTGGCGGGCCGCTCTGCTCGGCCACCCTGGAATGCACACTGAAAAGCAGGTTTTGGGAGGTGCTGGTTCGGGCCCCAGTCTCTGACCTCCAGCTCCAGTCAGGGGACAACTTGCCTCTCCGTCCCTCCTTAGCAGAATCTCCTGCCCCGCGGGGATGACTAATGACACCCCCAAGAGCCACCTTCTGGCTGGAAGACGCTCTGGAAATGTAGAAGGGCAGGCCTGGAGGGGCTGGGGTCTGTCCTGAAGGCCCTGCCCGGTGGCCAAGCTGCTCACACCACGCGGCCTGGTCACATGTTGCCAAGCGGAAACCTGCACGTTCAGACAGCTCAGGGCTGCCGAGCAGAAATTCTCCAATGAAGAGATTCAGAAATCTTGGGGCTCGGTGACACTTTAGAAGTTACCTGGTCCAAACATATCAGTGGTTCAGAAAGGTGAAGATCTCAGCCAAAACCCCCCTCACAGCCTCCTGCAAACACACACATCCACACACATTCTGTTCCCCACCAGCCCCTATTGCTGCAAAGGAGGGCATCTTGATCCCAAATGGAGACCCTGTGTCATGGACTGGTTAACTGGAAAGGGCGTCCAAAGTTATCCTACCCATCCCCATCGCTTATAAAGGGTTCACTCTCCTGCTCCAAACCTTTGAGGGCTCAGAGTATAAACCAAAGTCCTTTCTGTGTCCTATATGACACGTCTTAATCCGGCCCAATGACATCTTTGACCTTGTCTCCAACCTTCCTGCCCCTTCTCTCTGCTCCAGCCATACTGGTCTCCCTGATGGTCTTCTAACCTTCCAGGCATGTTCCTGCCTCAGGACCTTTGCACTGGCTCTTCCCTCTTCCCAAACACTTCCTCCAGAGAACTTCCTGGCTAAACTTGCTCACGTCTCTCTTCATTGATTGACTCACAAGACCCTTCCTGGCACCCCAATGTTCACACCCACTCTCTGCAATGTTTCAAATCCCTTCTCGGTTTGTTTTTTGTTTTGTTTTTTTCTCCAGGAAAGCAAGGATTTTCGTTGCGTTCATTCGTAGATTCCCAGTGTCTAGAACAGGACCTGGCCCATGGTGGACCCCCAGTTTTGTTAAACAAATGAATGCATCCTAGAAGTGAAGTCATTTCTCTAGTGGCACAGGGAGGCCCAGAATCTGCCTAATGTATCCTCTTCCCCTGAAATCCCCTGCCCTATAATAGGTAGCAGGAACTAGATTGCCCCCACGGAGAGAGTGGGTGGTCGACAACGGCTCCCCCAGAGCCCTTCTTGGGGAGTTCCCCATCCCCACCCTCTACGCCCCGCCGGCCCTTCACCCAGAGACCTGCGGCAATTTTCATGAAAGCATTTATTCCTCCTTTCAGGGGAAGCCTGGGGCTAAGAGTCAAGAAGGTCTACTCTCTCTTGCTCACACCCAAGTCCTCCCTCAGACCCCTTATTGTCTACCTCCAGCTGAGGTCATCAGCCTGGCTGACGCTGGGGACAAGAGAGCCCCTGTCTCAGAGATGCCCTGCTCTCCAACAGAGAGGCCCCGGCTCCTTCAGCCTGCAGCCCACGATGCCCAGCGAGCCACCCAGGAGAGCCTCTCCTCCCATGTGTCCCTCCATGCGGGGGCACCCTGTGGGACCGACGTGCCACACTAAAGCTCCTTTGCGCCCCGACTCTTCGCTGTGGACGCTGTGATGCTGGGGAAGGTCACCTCTCTGGGTCTCCTTCTTCCATCTGTAAATGGAATGAAGCACCTACCTTGCGTGGTTCTCGTGGGAACTGAGATGATGTAGGTAAAAAGCCTGGCCAAAGAAGGTCCTAATAAATGTTGACTTCATTATCCTCACCTGAGATGGCCTTTTAGAAGGCAAGGACCCTCACTGTAATCCCTTCCCTGGGCTCGGTCCCTTGCCAAGGTGATCTCTAAAACAGGCTCCCAGAGCATCTTCTCCTCCCCGACACTCAGCACAATGTCTGCCAGCCTCCCACCCACCCACCCCACACCCCCAGCCCTCCTCTCCCCCCACCCCACATCTGCGCAGCACTGTGGGCACTGCTGGGGTCTGGCTGTGATTCTTTTAGTCTTTCTCAGGATCTGGGGCCAAATGGGGTCGGGGTGTTACTCTGCTGTCCCAGAAAGGCTATAGGGCAGGGAAAGACACCCCCCACCCCCAGCCGTCCTCCCTTTGTCTGAGTATTCCAGGCTGGAGTCAAAGAGGACCACCCAGCCATCCACTGGTTTCCTCCCAAGACCCACAGACCAAGGAGACCTTTGGGACGTATGGAGAGGTAGCCCCAATCCCAGTCCCTCTTCCAGCACTGTCATACCCAGTGGGACACTGTCCTCAATTGCCATGCCTCAGTCTCCCCTGTCTTCCCCGAGCAGCATTCCACTTGTCCCCTGAATCTTCAGTCTCAGGGCAATGGTCTGGGTGGTCGCTTTGGGGTTGCTGGGATCGGGGGACGGCATGCTGGAACATCAGCTACGCACTGTCTGCCCGGTGCTCGAAAGTTATCCACGAGGCCAAGGCCCTCACCTGCAGCCCTCCCAGGAGGGGGTGCTCCAGCTCCGCCAGCCCTGCGGGTCTGGGGCTGCACGTCAGCACCCACAGACTTGGACTCCAGGTCCCCCACAAGCCTCCTGGGGTGTTGGCTTGCAGCTGGGAAGAAGCCAGAAGCCCCTAGAAAGCCCTGATTCCTGGCCGGGGTCGGCCTGCAGCTGCATGGCATGCATGGCCCCTCAGCAGGGAAGGGGGCAGCTCCCAGAGCCCATCTGTGCTGCCCAGAGGTCCCAAACCCCAAGGAGTGTTGGCTCCTGTCTCCTGCTGTCGCTACCAATGCCAGGGTCACCGGGGTCTTATAAGGCGAGGCCAGGGGAGGTGGGTCCTGGAGGGTCCGTTCCTTAAGTGTTGGCTTCAAGATGACCTGAGCCGTGGGGCACACAGGTCCTGGGAGCTGCCAAAGGGCAATGTACTGCGAGAGTCAAGGTCACCGAGGCTTTCTGCTCCCTGAGCTGGCAGGGGATGGGGACGTCCTCTTCTGTTTCTACAGCTGCTGACAAGGGCGAACCTGTTTGACCCACCTCTCCCCCAGTGAATACCCTGGAGAGAAATGCATTCTTGACTTTTCTCAGAACTCCTGTCTGAGCTTGAACCAGAAGGGGGGCTATTCTCTCCAGCTGTGGGCCTTCACCTCCTAGCACCCACGTGCCCCTCACCTCTGAAAAGCCGCTCCAGGCCCCGCCCCCTCCAGGAGCAAGCCCGCCCTCTCTGCCCCTGCCTTTCCTCGGTGACCTTCTGGATGATACTGGTGTGGCCCAAATGGCTCACTTCTGACTTTATAACCGTCTTTGTCATTTCACAGATGGCCGAGTCTGGCCTATCGCAAGAACTCAGCTCAGGGTGTCTGGTAAATGTCTGTGTCTGCTCAAAGTCCGGTACCCAGAAATCCTCGCTTGCTAACAGTTCCATCCATTTCACGGTTCTCGAGAGTTCCAAATAGCTTTGGCTTCCTTGAGCTGCTTCGTTCCTTCCAGGGATGCGGCCAAGCCGGCGTTGTGATACCCATCTTCCAGGGGAGGGAACCGCACTGTGACATAGGTGAGGCAGAACTTGAACCCAGGTCTGACAGACAGAAGGGGCACCCCGCTCTCAAAGGAAGGACGCATAAGGAAATGAATGGTAATATAAACATTAATAACATAACATCTGCATGTAGAAGTGTCAGTGTTTTCACATCCACTGTATCACTTTGACCTTGTGAAGGAACAGGAAAGGTTTCGATGGACCCATCGCACAGGTAAGGAAACTGAGGCTTAAGTGGCTTTCCTAGGGTTACACGGGAGCCCAGCTCACCCTATGGCTAGGAAGGACTACATTTTGCCAAGAAAGTGACAGAGATGCTGGGGTGTGCCTGAGCTCGCACAGCTAGAGAGAAGGGGAGACCAGCAAATGTCCCAAGCCTCCTTCTCCTCCACCAGCCTCCCTCCAAGCCTGGCTCTGAGGCAGGAGCCCACTGCCCCGGACGGTGCGGGGAGCCCTCCCCCTACCAGCCCACGTCTTCCACGACATCCGATCCAGCATCACCTGCTCTGCGTCGCTGCCTTGGCACGCGCCCCGTGATTGTGCAAGCGGGCCCCAGGCTGGGGCCGACTCTGTAAAATCAACCGCCGGTTGGCTTGAGCTGGCCGAGGCGGCCCCCCTGGAGTTCCGCTGTGACAGCAGTGAATCACACTGATGGGGGAGGTGGCATTCCTCCTCTCTGTGGCCTGGAGACAGGTATTCCCAAAGCTCCTCCCCTGGCTCAGGCGAACACACCTGATCTCTCTCTCTCTCTCTCTCTGGACCCAGAGTGAGGCAGAGCAGCCAAGGACAAGGTGGGGTGAACCAGATAGAGCCGGACAGCCCCCCACCCCAGCCCGGCCATCCCTGCCAGCCCACGGTCACTGGGAGGGCAGAGCCCTCCTCCCCAGAGGAAGGAAAGAAAAGAGCCGGGTGACCTTGGCGTGTGCCTCAGCCTGGCAGCCCCCTCACGCACCCCACCTTCCCTGCTGCTTGTGCTCTGCCTCTCTTCCAAGAACAATTTGGCAAGTTCCAATCCACAACCTGCAAAAAAACCCAGAGTGGTGGGAGGGCCCCAGCCCAGGGGCCCAGAAGGTAGATTGACCTATTTTTATGTGGCGTTAAGTAAACACAAACACCTCCATGCAGATAGACTTGGAAGTCTCTGGAGGGGGATTCATGGGGAGGGGGCAGGAGTTGGAAGGTAAAGTGCTCAGGGCACCTGGGATCGCTGTCTGAGACCCGGGGACTCAGCATTCCCTTCCGGGAAGTGGCAGGACATACCAGCTTTCCTACATAACCAACTTACAGGTCCTACATCCAACCACATTACAGATAGCAGTCACCTGCGGGGGGGCGGGGGGTGGACGGACATGGTCCCACCCAGCATGAAGTGCTGGTCCAGAGGGAAGACACGCATTAAAGAGCAATCCGTGCCTGGATTCTGGATTCTTCTTCCCTGGCTCTACAGCCCTAGACCAGAGAGGGATAAGGAGCTTGCCCATTATGTGTGGGGGTAGTGGGGTGGAGTGGGGGGGGTTGTTCCTCAATTTGAGCTTGGACCTGGGTAGATTCTCATAGTCCATCTTGGCCAGAGGGTCCCATCAGCTTGAATACTTCCAGTGATGGGGAGCTCACTCCAATTTGGGATTATCACAGCTGTGGGAACCAAGGACTCCCCCAAACGAGGCCAAATTCTGCCTCCTCTTACGTGCACTTGATGGGTCTACGTCCTTTCCTCTGCTGTGCAGAGGGAGACAGGCTTGGAGCTGGATGGGCCTGGGCTGGACCTTGGCTTTGTCCCCAAGAGTGCAAACTCGGGCCAGTCCCACCGAGCCATGGTTTCCTTATCTGTAAAATTGAGATACCATCAGGCAGTGTTGTGAGTTCTGAATAGGTTGATCTGCGGGATGTGGTCAGCCCAGGGTTTGGCACAGATTAGCTGCTTTATTTAGCTATTAATAGTGATTAATATTAATAATAATATTAATAAATAATAATAATATTGCCATAATTTTGATCATCAGTGACTCCTCATTAGGTGGCCTATCTCCAGGCCACAAGAGCCTGAGCATAGTCTCACCATGTATGTCCTGAAGGGCCAGCCAGGCTCCAGATGTGGTCACACCAAGCCAGGGGATCCTCTCCCTTCGTCTGGACGCCAGCGCTCCCCTGCAGAGGGAAACCAGGCCACACGGCCGTGCCAGAGGGAACTGTGGAGACAGACAGCCTGGGCCCGGTTCCTAGCCCCTCCAGCAGGCAGCTGTGCGACCTAGACCAGCCACAAATTTATCAGAAGTGTGACTATGCTAGCTACCTCAGAGATAAGGCTGGGTTAGCAGGAGGCAGAAGTGGGTGCCGAGAGTCACAGGAGGGAAAACTCTTCTGTCTGTGCTGGAGCTGGTCACATCATTCTCTATTATGAACATGATCACTACGAGAAAACTCAAGATCTCCCCCTTTAGATTTCCTCGCACTTACTTTAGAGTTTAATGCTTTATTTTTAATAACGAATATAGGGAAGTACCCCCAATCTTTTGCATTCCTGGGGCCTCTGAGGGTCTTCTGCTGGCCACGCTCGGAAACTGCCGCCAGCCTTGCAAAGCCCCTGACCCGCGAGTGTCCCGACGGTGGTCAGTAGCTCTACTCACAAGCTTGAGGAGCGACCAGAGATTTTTTAACCCCCACAATCATGGAGCTGACAGTACTGAGCTAGATCTCGATGACAAGCCTCCGTTTTCTCAAAGACCTGGGGGACAGAGGGCAGGGCAGTTGCAGAAGTAGGACAGGCGCCCTGCATGTCCCCGGGGTGGCCGGGGGTACTTGGAAACCCAAGACCCTCAGGACCGGCACTGGCCCATTCTGCAGTCTAAACAATTCACAGAACCTAGACAGACTCTTTGAAGATTTGGGGGGCGGGCCATGAAGTTACGTGAGAACAGGACTTAGCCTTGCCCCCGGAACGGTGTCTCACGATAAAAACACCCAAGATGCAGAGAGAAGGGGGCGCACACCGACCTGCCCGAGGATCAGCTCGCAGCCGGGCTCATTTGGCCAACAGTCCTTGCCCAAAGACTGAACCAGAAAGTCTTTGGGAGGACACTGCCGGTGACCCCTGGCCCCTATGCGCCATCTCTCATGTGATGACAGCGGGTTCACCGATGGACATTATCTACCCGGCCTCCAGAGTTCGGAGCCGAGGTACGCAGCGTTAAATGTGAAGCTACCGGCAGGACCCCGTGTGACCGGAGCACAGAAAACAAGGGACTCATTCTACCTGAAGTCCAGGAAGGCTGCACAGAGGAGGGGGTATTTGGGTTTGGAGAGAGATGAAAGGGTAAGTAAGGGCTCCGATCATAACCCAAGTGACACACCCACACCCTCTTTGCCAAGTCCTTAGGTAGCGGTCCCAGAATTGACCAAAGGAGAGGTTAGAACCTTTGGTTCTAGGCCAGCATGCCCTCAGTGGGGCCACCAGGACTCTCTGCTTCTGTGTAGGCCATGTATAAAGTACAGGGCCTGCCATGGGGCAGAGCTGGGCCCAAGGCCCCAGGAGCAGGGGGAGGCGGGAGGAGGAAGGGGAGGAGGAAGGGGAGGAGCCGCTGCCCACACACACACCTGACTGCCTCTTCAGCTGCCACCTCTCGGTGGCAAGGACAGAGTCCCTTTGGCCCTACAAGCACCACAGGCCCTACAAATACTCCAGCTCCTTGACACAAAGGAAAGCACTTCAGAGCCACTAGGAAACAAATGTGTTTTATTCCTTTTGCTGGTAGAGGACAGATCACAACATGGAGAACAGCAGTCCCAGTCACAGCGGCGCGGTTTGTAGTTTCCACAAGAACACGATGGGTGGGACGGGCGGGGTCTGGCTGGACTCTCCATTCTTTATGACCCTCGACCTCTTGCTGTTCCCTCCGCAGAGGGCTGTGCGCACCTGCCCGGTCTCTAACCCGCAGCCAGCTGCTGCACCTGCCGTCTAACCAGCGACAGGCGGAGCGAAGGGTGTGGGAGCCATCACTGCTGCCTGACCAAGGGCACGGCGGCAGAGAAGCAAAGGAGCCCTGCACTCCCGGCTGCCCCTCCCCACAGTGCTGGCCCCAACGGAATGGGTCCCCTCAGCCCTCGCCTCCCAGAGACCTCATTCAGGGACAGGAGTCTGAGTCCAGAAGAGCTGGGCTGTAGCTGGGAGTTTCAGAAGCAGGGAAGAAGGGGCAGAGGAGCAGGGTTCCAGAGCCCATGGGGTTATTGCTGAGAAGATATGCAAGGGGCACATTCCCCAAGGGGCAGAGTAGAAGCCCCGGGCCCGGAATCCCGGGCTGCTCTGCCATGGTGCGGGGCAGATGAGGACTCCGTGCTGGAAGCCCCAAGAGGAAATGGCCATGGACGGGGCAGAGCCTGCCTGGAGGCAAAGCTGGGCTCACCAGCTCCTTGCTGTGAATCTCCCGTTGCCAAGAGACCCCAGATCAGACCTGGGTCAGGGCTAGAATACAGAAGCCAGGCTCTTGTGAAGGAAGTGAAGAGAGGCCATGAATGAGCACAAAGGTGATGTAAACCTTCCCAAGTCCCGAGACAACGGGCGACCCCCACCCATGCCCCCTACCCCCACCTACACCCACCCCTCAATCAAGAGAAGGGACTGGTCTCTCAAGGGAAAAAGCAGACTCCCGGGAGTGGGAGATGATGGGGGGGGCACAGGGGAGCAAGGAGGGGCCGACGGTGCCATGACTCAGCCCCTGCCGGGGAAAGTGAGTCCGGGGTCACTAAAGTACAACATCACCCACAAACAAGCAGCCACAGAGACCACAGTCATCACACACACAGACACGTCACAGGAGGTGGACGAGACCGCAGGCTGGGGGCAGGGAGGCGGGTGTTAGTTGCATCAGTAAGTTGTGGACCGTGTTCCGGGGACAGGGAGGGAGCAGGGGACACACAGGTTCTTGGCTTCTCCTGGGGAAAGATGTGCTGCCGAGGTGGCCGGCGTTCTTAAGCATCAACATTTGCATCTAAAGGTTCGAGCAGCTCCCTTCAGGTTCTGGAGGCTAAAGGGGGAGAGAATTTAAATTAAAACACAACTTGGGGGGCGCCTGGGTGGCACAGCGGTTAAGCGTCTGCCTTCGGCTCAGGGCGTGATCCCAGCGTTACGGGATCGAGCCCCACATCAGGCTCCTCCGCTAGGAGCCTGCTTCTTTCTCTCCCACTCCCCCTGCTTGTGTTCCCTCTCTCGCTGGCTATCTCTATCTCTGTCGAATAAATAAATAAAATCTTAAAAAAAAAAACAACACAACTTGGGTTCCTTCCAGGAATCTTTCCCTCGGTCTCCCTGCCTTTAGGGCAGCCCCCATTCCCCCTGAAGCCTGCAGGATGGGACCCGCTCTGAGCACCACGTTCCTGGGGACACGAGGAGGACGAGCCCGAGATGCAGGGAAAGGAGGTGGGGACAGCAGAATAGGGGGCCCTCAGGGGAGTGCTTCTGTGAGCGGGGCTGGAACCTGGGAGACGTGGAAAGAAAATTGTTAAACCCAGGGTTTCTGTGTCAGGACACCCCCAGTCATGGCTCACAGTCCCAAGAGCTAAGAGAACAAGGTTTCTGAGGAAGTCCAAGTTAAAAAAAAAAGAGACACGACAACTGCTAGCTCATGCCTCCCCTTGAGCCTCCCCACATCTCTCCCAAGATGGGACCTGGCAGCCTCCACGAACGGACAGACCACCAAGCCACCAGCCTGGACACCTGCCTCCTGGATTGGCGTCTCCAGCCACCTCGCGCGTGGGCAGTCACTGACCTTTCTGAGCCCCATCTAGAAGATGGACTGATGAGCCCTGTTCCGCCCACCCATGGGGCTGTCGTGATGACAACACAGCGCTTAGGAAAAAATTCACATGCTACGCAAGTACGCCGTGTAATTGCGCTCACGGTGAAAGCTGGTGTACCAGGCACTTCGGTACCAGGAATCTCTTCACTCACAATTTAGGGTAGAGTCATAGACCTGTCCACCATGCCTTACGTGAGGCAGACGTGAGTGACAGGAGACTGACCCCCGTGCCCCCCAGGTCCCAGTGTATTCCGGAGAGGCCATAAAGGGACCCAGGCACAGACACAGAGGGGTGTGGTGGAAACGGCCGGAAGCTAAAGGGCCAGCTTCAAGTTCCGCCAGTCGCTCACTATCGGTCTGGCTGTTCTCCGTGACCTCAGTTTCTTTATCTATGAAATGGGGCTCAACCCCACCTGCCCTGCCTCTTCGGGCAGGCGCGAGCGAGTCTGTGTGTGGCAGCATTTTGGGAAAGGAAGGCATTCGACAGTTGCGACTCTCCCGTGTCCCTGCAAAGAACGACGGGAGCCAATGCGAAACACAGCGCCCGTACAGGCTGTGCACGGAGGCCGCCGGGCCTGGGGGGGGTGAGACACTGTTCTCCCTCGTGCTGTGTACCTTCGGAAGTTCACTATAAATGTTCATTTTTTTTAACGGGGCCCTAAGATCCTTTCTGAATCATCACTACAAGCCATTCTCTTTATGCTACTTGGATTTCGGGAGCATTTCACAGACTGTAATTCGCTCCCAAGTCCCGCCCACATGATGGCAAAGATGACACCCCATTCACTTGACCACCGGGGTGTGCAGAGGCCCCATTTCCCAACCGTTTCCTGCGCATGTGCGGGGCATCTCGGCTGTCGGTCCATCTGTCTCACTGCCCTCAGAGCGTGGCTCCTCATAAAAGCTGTGCCCGCTGCTCTTCTCTGAGGAAGGAACCGTGACGGGGCCACACAGAATCTTACCTCCTACCTGAGGGCTACACTTCAGTTCTCTGCTTTCTGGGGCTCCGTTGCTAGAAAGAAACAGAACAGTGTGATGAACGGACCCCTCGGCCCGGCGAGCCAGCCCCTGCAGCGTCCGCGCCAGGCCTGACGGCAGGCGGAGTCTGAACCGCGCAGCCAAGAGGCGACCCGGCAGGATTTCGAGTCAGACAGACGCAGGCGCGACTCCTTGCCCCGCTACTCGCTGGTTATAGGAATTTGTCACATTCCTTAACTTTTCTGGGTCGCTCAGCTCTAAAATGCGGTTAGCGATGTCTACACCACCAGGCTGTGTGCAAATGAAGTGGGGTCTACGAAGCACCTGGGGTCATGCCCAACATAAAGCGGCGTGCCCTATTCACCGTGGCCGTCACCAGCCATGGCCTGTTTGGTGGAGGGGAGGGAGCAAGGCAGAGCAGAGGCCCTGGAGACCTCTTTCCTGGCACAGACACGGAGCACATCTGGTGAGCTCTAGGGAGGCCATGGTGTCTGGCAGCCACCCCTCCCTGAGCTATACAAGGACACCCCTGCCCAATTACTTCTATTCCACCCGGGCTGGCGGTCATGACAGTTACCATTTGCAGTGATGAGGTTCTCCACCTGGGCCTCCTCATCCCCCGGAGCCCTGCAAGAGGAAGAGACACAGCCCTTCCGTTAGAGGTCTGCAGGGCAAACCCACTCTCCTCGCTGCGCACGGCAGGGTCCGTCCCCTCCGAGTCACTGGAGGGCTGAAGCTCTCTCCACCAAGGGGCGCATGGGGCAGGGGTAGAAGTTGGGATGGAAGGGTGCAGTGTCAGGGGAACTTACAGGCACCCTTCAGTGCTGGCCTCCGAGACAGCGAGACAGCGGATTGCTTGGAAGGAGTGGCTTAGGGCCGCCTGGGGGCTTGGGGTGTGTCCTGCCAGACTTTGGACTTCTAAGGTCCAGTGCTACCCCTGATTTTTGTAGTGGACTAATGGGGTATGTCCTTTATGGGTGGCAGGGTGAATGACAGGGAGCCCAAGCTTCTACTCAGCCAAAGAGCCCCATGAACAGGTGACAAGCAGGGACAGTGTCCCAGGTCCTGTGGAGAGGAGATGGACTTCCCGAGAGGCTCTGAGGCCCTCTGCTTCCCCTCTCCCAAGCCCAACTGTCTCAAGGGCCTCCAGACAAGGGTCCAGCACCTTCTTGCCTACATCCCCTCCCCTATACACAACAGAGGAGAGGAGGGGTTAACCCTTGACATTCTGACCTCTCCTTTGCCCCAGGATGTGCCTGGCAATCCTCAAAACATCTCCTCTACTCCCAACACACACGGCCTCTTTCCGGCATAAGAATCCAAAAGAACACTCACTGGGGCTCACACACCAGGGGGCCCTCCCTGTCCCCTCCCAGTGTCACCCCAGATGTCCACAGACACGGCACCCTTACCGGGGCTTCTGATTGAAGCTGCACTTGCACCTGCGACCTGAAAGGCAAAGAAACCATCCAAGGTCATGCTCCCGGCTGGAGCTCAAGGTCATGCTCCCGGCTTGACCACAGCACAGCTGCCACATGGGACTACATAAAAAGCCCAGCTATGTGCAGCAATCCTCTGTCGGAGTAGGGTTCTTCTGAGGCCAAGGTTCAACATTTGATGGCTTCGATGACACCCCTACCACAGTCTGCTTGATCAGACAAATGCACAGGGCTCCATGCAGCCCAGGCTCATGTGGGAAAAACAAACACAGGGCACAGCTCCGGGACCACTCTGGGGACAGCCCCTGTCTCCTGGGACTCCCTCACTTACGCCTCCTGGACACAGCACCGGGAGAGCCACCCTGCCCCTTCTTATTACCCGCTGCTTTCCATCACGCATTTCTTTTGTTCATTCTTCACCGTTTTACTGAGCACTTACGATGTGCCCCGTGCTGCATTAGGTCGTAGAGATAACAGGGAGACGGACAGTCTCCTTCCCTCTCCCGGGGAGAGCATGGCTGGGCTCTGACACCGTTCTCCTCCTGCTTAGCAGCCGCAGATACCCCTCTTACAGAGCGGACAGGGAACAGACAAACTTACTCAGGATCAGGAGAATCCCCACCGAGAAGAGCACCACGGCAAACACCAATCCCCCAATCCTCAGCGTCTGGTAGTCTGCCAAAGGAGCAAAGGGCAGAGATGGAAGGGAAGGAAGGTGGGGAGGAAAGTGGCTTGCCCTCCCCGGGGCGGGGCTGCACCTCCCCCTCCCCACCCGGGGTTCCCATCACTGCTCACCATAATGAAAAGGGTCCTTTTCTTTCTCCTGCTCAGCTGCTGAAAAAATAAACAAGTGTGGGCAAGAGAGAGACAGCGACACCTCTGGTTCCCGAATCTTCCCCAAGCGTCACAAGCCTCACTTCCCATAAAGGGACTCCTGGGGAGGACAGCCCATTAGGCAGAGGTGCCTGGGGAAGCACGGAGGGGTGGGCCGGCCTGCGAGGGCCAGCCTGAGAGCCCAAGGGGATACTGTCAGAGCCCCAGTGAGATTCTGCCACCACAGCACATCCACACCCTTTGTACGGTCACAACATCCCCCAAGGCAAGGTCTGTCACCCTCTCCTTACACGCAGGGAAGCTGAGAAGGAAGGAAGGACACATGACTTGCACCAGGCCAGAATCTAGAGGAGGACTGGCTCCCAAGGTTCAGGCCAAAAGTCTGCAGGGACCTGGAGGGCTTGACGGCTTAAAGCAGAGCCTGCTGGGCCCTGTAGGGAGAGGTGGGCAGGCTGGTGTAGGGTCTGTGAATGCCTGCTGCCTTCCAGCACCTTCTCTGCTGACTGAAGTGAGGACGCGGGAGCCACTGACCAGACATGTAGACTCTGAGAGCTCCCCAGCCCTACGGTCCCAAGGGCCAGGACCCAGAGGGGTACTTACCACCAGCCAGGGCGGTGGGAGCCAGCAGGCTGCAGAGAAAGATCAGCACCACCTCCATGGTGTCTGGGGACGGGGGAGGAAGAGTCATTCTCTGCCCAGGAGACTCCCGGCCCCAGCCGTCCTCCTGACCGGGGGCTCAGTCGCGTTCCCAGCTCTGAGTACTCCCCCACGGTGAGAGTCCAAGCAGCAGAGCGGGAGCAGCTGCGATTTACTGAACTTACACAGAGCCCTGCGTGCATTAGTTCAATGACTACAACGGAACCACGCCATCAACAGGCTCAAGGACCGACCCATTTTGAAGTGAAGAACCTGAGCCTACAGAGGATAAATGACACTGATGACAGTGACAGCAGAGGCCAGGCCCTCGCCCAGCTCGGGAAGCCCTCCACCACACTGCTTCTCTGACGCGGAAGCCAGAAAACCCCAAGGGCTTTGGTAATGACTCCACTGCGCCCTCCTCTCCAGGCCATCATTCTGTGGCCACCTCCAGTCCACTAAGATGTCTGGGACTTTCTGGCCCGGTTCCCCACAGCCAACACCCACCCGCAGAAGTCCTTCTGCCGTGAGATTAAGTGGGGCAGGTAAGCGAATGCGTCTCTAGCCCAGCCAGCCCACGGGGCGGGAGTCTTACCGCTTACTGGTCTCCATATGGTAAACCCTGAGAAGCTGACAGCTCTCCCGTCAGTTACCCCTGACACCCTCACCTCTAAAGTGCCCAAGTCAACTCTTCCCACAGGCTTCAGGTCCTAACCCTCCAGAAAGACGGTTTGGTCAAACAAAGGCAGCACGGACACTGGCTCTCAGAGCCTCAGCATCCTGACCTCTCCTTCCCTGGACTTCTGCTCATGAGCTCATCACGCCCCTGTCTCTGGGGCCAGGGGCTCCAGGATGGGCCATCTGGATGGAGGCAGAAGATGGCCAGGTGGTCCCTTCCGGAGATAGATTTCAGTGGAGTTACACACACCTCATGACTGGGCTTAAGGAAGGGGGGTGAAGAGCCAGCAAGGAAAAGCGGGGTAAAAACTGAAACCGGGAAAGCACAAGGCTGTCCGCCCTTTATCCAGGGGGTGACACTGGCAGTGGCCTGACCCCTGGACCAGTATCAAGAGGCCAGGACCATGCTTGCTCTGAGGGATCGCCCCTTGACTTTCTCCAGCCCCACGCAAGCAGCCCCAGGTGCAGTGCACCTCTCAGCCACCAGAGGTCAGAATTTGCTGCAGACAGAGCCCTGCTGAGGCACAGGCTGGAACGGAGAGGGCCAATCGGGAAGTGTGTATCAAAAGGCAGTACATTGCTTCTAATGCCATCTCATCTAATATTTGTAACTCTTTTCCAGTTTACAGATTTTATAGGTATAAAAATATATGAAGCACACACCTAATGAAGCATAGTAATAAGAAGAACACCCACACGTAAGAACAAGACCTTTACAAACACCTGCTACATTTCCTCCAACAGTACACCTGTACTTTCCTCCAGCCCATTCCCCTGCCTCACTCCCACAGGTGAGCAGTATCCTGGACAACAGACACCCATACATTTGTCATCACTCCTTTCTTCTCCTTCAAAGACATTTTTTAAAAAAGATTTATTTATGTATTTATTTGAGAGAGAGAAAGCATGCAAGCAGGGGGAGGGGCAGAGGGAGAGGGAGAAGCAGACTCCCCGCTGAGTGCAGAGCCCCACATGGGGTTCAATCCCAGGATCCTGAGATCATGACCTGAGCCAAAACCAAGAGTCGGACGCTTAATCACCCAGGTGCCCCAAAGACATTTTAAAAAATTAACATATAATTCACATACCATGAAACTCATTACACTTCAGTGCTTTTTAGTATATTCACAAAATTGCACAACCACCATCACTAACTCCAGAACACGTCCATCACCCCAAAAAGAAACCCCCTCCCCGTCAGCAGTCACTCCCATTCTGCCCTTCCCACGCCCTGCACCAGGCTCCGACAACCCCTGATCTACTCTCTGTCTCTGTGGATTCGCCTATTCTGGATACTTCATGTAAAAGAGTCGTACAATATGTGGCCTTCGGCGTCTGGCTTCTTTCACTGAGCATCAGGTTTCCAAGGTTCATCGATGTGGCGGCGTGTGTCAGAACTTCATTCCTTTTTACGGCTGAGTAATATTCCATCGTACGGCTATCCGTCCTGCTCTTCTCCTTAAAAACCTACTTATTGTGCACGGGGTAAAAAGATGGTGCTTACAGGAGCTGTTTTGAGCTTTGTAATTATGGCATTATGTTGTTTACAGTCTTCCGGGACTGGCTTTTTTGGTTCACATCGTGTTTCTAAGATTCATCCATTATGACATGTAACCATAGTCTATACATTTCCGAAGTTGTGTAGTTTCCCATTATGCAGGTTAATTATCCTGTCCGTGTTCCTGTCAGTTGATATCTTTTTTCCTTTTTCCCATTTTGTGTGATTGTAAATAATCCAGCCGTGAACATTTTTCTGCACGCACCCCGGGGCCATCATTTTCATATGAAATACTTTCTATGTTGGAACCCGGTGAAAATATATATTCACATATACCAGCAACACCACCACAAAACAATACTTAACCTTATGTTGAATGATGACCGCTGATATTTTCTGTAGTTTCCCTGTTTATTTAATTTTAATTTTTTAAAAAGACTTTATTTTTTTTGACAGAGAGAGAGTGCACACAAGCAGGGGGAACAGCAGAGGGAGAGGGAGAAGCATACTCCCCGCTGAGCAGGGAGCCCAACGCAGGACTCCATCCCAGGACCCTGGGATCATGATCTGAGCTGAAGGCTGTCGCTTCACCAACTGAGCCACCCAGGTGTCCCTATAGTTTCCCTTTTTAAAATAAAATGGTTAGGCCTGTGTGGGGGTCCCTCTTCAGTAGGAAGATGTATGCTCTAGAGACAGGCTGAGGAGTGAGGTCATTGGACTATACAGTACGCAAATCGTCCAGCTTACGGAATACTTGCAAACTGTTTTCCCAAGTGGTCATGCCCGTGTCCACATCCCACCAGCTGCACGACTGTCCCTACTACTCTGCATTCCTACAATACTTGACGTTGCCAGACTGCATGATTTCCGCCAATCTAGAGGGGCAAAGTATGGTCGTAATTTGATCACTGAGTAACAGAGCTGGGCTTCTATCTATTTGCCATTCCTCTTTCTTCCATGTGTCTTTCACGTCCTTGGCTCATTTTTTCAAGTGGGTTGACATGATTAGTATTATCTGTTTATTATTCTGGGTACAAGATCTTTATCATTAAGGACTGCAAATGTCTCCTCCCCATTAGCGGCTTGTCTTTTCATCTTTGGTTGCTGTCTTTCCACGCCCAGAATGTCTTCATTCTAATGTAACTGAATGCGATGATTTGTGTGTGTGTGTCTAGTGGAAGATATTCTTTGCCTGAGTCAGGAAGAATTTTCTTCTGATGTTTTACAGCTTTGTCTTTTACATGGAAATCTTTATTCCACCCAGAACTGGTGTCCACATAAGGCATGAGGTAGGGATCTGGTTTTTACCAGCTGTCCTGGCACTCTTTGTTGGCAATCCATCCCCCCTTTCCTCCACATGTGTCCTGCCACTTCCTCACATACCCGGTTTCTACTCAGGTCTGTCTGTCTCTGCTATTGGTCCGTTTGTCTGCTCCTGCATGACAGTCCGTGTCTCAACTGGTACAGCCTGATAGGAATCTTCCCACGTGGTAGAAGAAATTCCTCTCTTCGTTTTCCTCTTCCTTCTCTTCCTCTTCCCCTCTTCCTTCAGGAATATCCTATTTTTGGTCTTTTGCTCTTAGATAGAAATTTTAGAATCAGCCTGTCAAATCCATCTAACGCTGCTGGGGTTCTCATTGCCATGGCAAGGGATCTATGTGTAGAAACACCCAGGGAGAAACGGTATTTGTGTAATCTTGAGTCTCCTCACCCATAAACACATCTTCTCGCCGGTTCACGTCCTTTTTAATGTCTTTTAACGGTTTTATAAATGCTTTCGTATCGGTCTTGCACACCGTCTATTAGATCTATTCCCGGGTGCCTTCTACTTCTTGCTATTTTAAATGCTATCCCTTGCGTGTGTTTTCTAATTTTTGCTGGTACAGAGAAAGGCAATTGATTTGTACATATTGATCTTAAATCCAATAATCTCACTAAACGCTCTTATTATTTCTAATAATTTACCTGCAGATTTCTTTGGGTTTTCTCTGCCGACATATCATCTGTAAATGATACGGTGCTGTTTCCTCTTTGCCGACGCTTACCCTGTTGATTTTTATTTCTCGTCTTATGTCCTGCCAGGCCTTCACGTAAAATGTAGAATAAAAGCAGGAACACTGGTCACATACAATCACACACATGCAGTCTTGTCACTGGTTTTATTTTTTACTTGTACTTCATTTTTGTGTGTGTTTATTTTTAATTTTTCCCAGCTTTACTGTGATGTAACACCTAACAATGTGTCAGGTTTAAGGTGCAATGATTTATTTAGTGCATGTTTATGCCGCAAAATACTGCCACAATAAGGGGAGTTAGCACCTTCACCACCTCACATGATTACCTGTAGTGTGCATGGTGAGGAATGATAAGGGAAATGTGGCGTATGTACAACGAAATGTTATTCGACCATCAAAAGAAGGGAATTACGGATTTTAAAGAGATTTCTTCTAATGTTTTTAACTTCCCCTCTAATCCTGGTTTTCCAAGATGTTTCTGTTTTACATTAATTACAAATGAGTGTTCCACATCGATAGCTTTTAACCTTTAATCTATCAACGAAAATAAATTACATGCATGGATTATCTAATGTCAAATCCTCCCTGCACTGTTGGGATAAAACCAATGTATTGTCTTCTTAGTAAATTGATGGATTTGGTTTGCTGAGATTTTGTTTAGGATTTTTGCATTTATGTGCGTGAGTAAAACTGGGCTGCAATTTTTATTTTATTGTATCGGCCTTGCCTGGTTTAGGTAGCATGGTGGTCCTGGCCTCACAGAACAAGTATTTCCTCTGTTGCTATTCCCTGGATGAGTTTGCAGAAGACTAAAATAATCTGTGCTTTGAACATCTGGTAGAACTAAACTGTGAAATCGTCTTACTCTTTCCTTCGCGGGAGGATTTTCAATTGCCTTTTCAATTCATTAATGGCCATGACACTCCTCAGATTTCTCTTCTTGAACATATTTAATGAGTATACTTTTTATAGCAATTTACTCTTCTCTTCTTTCAAACTTATTGCCATAAAGTTGTTTATATTTTCTATTTATCCTTAGAAACCACTAATTTCTGTTGGATCTGTGGTTATGTCTATTTTTGCATTCCTAACATCGTCCATTTGTGACGACTCTCTCTCCATCATCATCCCCACTAGAGGCACACCTATGTTGTGTCTTTTCAAGAGCCTGCTCTTGGGCTCCCCTATGACCCAGCCATTGCACTACTGCGTATTTACCCCAAAGATACAGACGTAGTGAAGAGAAGGGCCATATGCACCCCAATGTTCATAGCAGCATTGTCCACAACTGCCAAATCATGGAAGGAGCCGAGATGCCCTTCAACAGATGACTGGATTAAGAAGCTGTGGTCCATATATACAATGGAATATTACTCAGCCATCAAAAAGAACGATTTCACAACATTTGCAGCAACATGGACGGGACTGGAGGAGATAATGCTAAGTGAAATAAGTCAAGCAGAGAAAGACAATTATCATATGGTTTCACTCATTTATGGAACATAAGAACTAGGAAGATCGGTAGGAGAAGAAAGGGAAGAAGGGGGGTAAAAAGAAGGGGGAATGAACCATGAGAGACTATGGACTCTGAGAAACAAACTGAAGGCTTCAGAGGGGAGGGGGTAGGGGAATGGGATAGACTGGTGATGGGTAGTAAGGAGGGCACGTATTGTATGGTGCACTGGGTGTTATACGCAAGTAATGAATCATGGAACTTTACATCAAAAACTTAGGATGTACTGTATGGTGACTAACATAATAAAAAATTTAAAAAAAAAAAGAAACTGCTCTTGGTTTTGCTGATCCTCTTTACTGTGTTTTAAAATTGTCCTTCATTTTGCCCTTATGGGTTCTTTGACTTTATTGTATTATTTATTCTTTCTTTATATTTATCTTCTTACGATGGATACCTAATTAATCATAAATAATGAGCCTTTCTTGTTATCGAAGACTATAAACCTTGAAGTGTCACTTTCACCCCAACACATGAGCTTTGAAATGTGGTTTTTGGATTATCATATAGGTTTTAGTATTTTAAATTTGTACTATAATTTCTTATTTGATCCAAGCATTACTAAGCAGTGTGTATGTTAAAAGCCCAAAAGCATAGTGATTTTTTGGTTTACTTTTGTAATCGACTTCTAACTAAAGTGCACTGTGGACAGAGAATATGGTCTGAGGATACAGATGCCTCAAAATTTATCAACCTATTATATGGTTAGTTATTTTTAAAATTATATTCCATTTATTAGAAGACTGTGAATTCATTCTTGGGAAGAAAGTTCTATGTGCCCATTAAATTAAGATTAACTGTATTGTTTCAGTTTCTATATATTTTCTTATTCTTTTTGACTGTTTGGGCTATCAAAAATGGAGCTACGTGCTTTAAAAGCTACCTCTGTGAGGAAGGCTTTATATCTTTATCCCTGTGTTTCTTACAATCTGATACTATTCTAACAGAGTTTAAAATTGTTATATTGTCCTGTGAGTTGGATCTTTTGGGATTATATAGTGATCCTCTCTCTGTCTTAAATTCGGTTTCACTTTCTACCTTCCTGTGTCCTTATGTGATGTATGTGCATTTTATCATCTTATAAACAGCAAAAACCTACATTTTTTTAAATTCCACCTGATAACTTCTATTAACTGCCAAGTTTATCCCATTTAATTTTATTGTGACTACTGATACATTTGGTCTGATTTGTTTTTCTTTTTACTTTTTGATTGATTTTTTTTTCTTATTCACTATCTCCCTCTCCTGGCTGAGAAATGATACAAGCTATTTCTAGTCGTTTAATGGTTACCTTTGGAATTGTATCATGTGTGTTTGCTATAGACTGAATGTTTGTGTCCCCCAGATTCAGGTATTGAAACCTAATCTGCAATGTGATGTATTTAGAGATGGGCCTTTGGGAGGTGATTAGGTCATGAGGGGGAGCCCCCGTGAATGGCATTAGTGCCCTTATAAAAGAGAGCTCTCTCACCTCTCCCACCAAGCAGGGCCTCGGTGAGGAGATGGTCATCTGTGAATCAGGAAGCAGGCTCTCATCAGACACTAAATTTGCCAGCAAACTGGACTTGGTCTTGGACTTCCTTGACCTTAGACTTCCAGCCTCTAGAACTGTGAGAAATAAATGTCTGTTATTTGTAAGTCATCTCGTCTATGATACCCTGTTACAGCAGTCCAAGCTGACTAAGACAGTATTTGACTTAACAAAGGCTTAAAAAGTCTAACGTTAAAAAGGTATGAGAGTTACTAGGCAAAATACCCTTCCTGAAAAATACAAAAATACAAATCACCTTCCTCCTAATATGTATGCTATTATTATAAAACTTTCAGTCTTTTTAAAATTCTATGACATAGGTATTAGTATGTACGTTTCATGGAAACACGTTTGTGTAGAGTTACCCACGTGTGTGGTAGCCAGCCTCCGGTATGGTCCCCGGCACCCCCCGTATTGATAGCCTTGTGTCGTCCCCTTCCACACTGCACCGCGCGGCCAATAAAACACAGTGGGATTGAAACGTCACTTCCAATATTGGATTACAAAAGGCACCATGGCTTTCTTTACCCTCTCTCTCTTCTCTCTCTCTCTCTCTCTCTCGGATTGCTTGTTCTTAGGGAAAAATCACCTGCCATGCCTTAAGGATACTCAGGCATCCCTGTGGAGAGGCCCACGTGGCAGAGAACTGAGGACCCCAGCTCAAAAGCCTGCTAGGAAGCAGACCTGCCACGAACCACGTAAGTGAGCTCCGAGGCAGATCCTCCAGCTTCCACATGATTGCCCCCCTGGCTGACAGCCTCGTTAGTGACTCAGAGCAGAACCACGCAGCCAAGCTGCTCCCTCATTCCTGACCTCGGAAACTGTACTAGATAACGAATGCTCTCGTTTGGGGCTCATTTGTTATGCCGCGTGAAGTATCTAATACAACGTACTTACTGATTTCTTCATGATTCTTTTTGAATCTTAGCCATTTATCATTTTCTTTCTTGAAGAACATCTTTCCAGAATTTTCCTTAATGAAAATCTTATTAGTTACAAACTCGGTTTTTGTGTATCTGAAAATGTTTTCATTTCACTCTTCCGGTGGACCGACTCAGGGGTGATCCTAGTAATTTTGACCCACCTCTAGTATCCCAGCCCTAGTGTAATGCCCTCCCCTTGAACGGGGACAGCAGCGGGGACTGGCTGCTAGCCAGGAGAAGGGTTTTTGGCCCCTCCTTGGAGCAGGAAAGATATGTCAAGGATTCCAGGGCACTAGTCAAACACACCGAATCCTAGAAAGGGCCACACTCTTCTGGGCTCTGCAAGGGATAAATAGGTAAACAAGACACAGCCTCGATGCACTCTGGTACATCGGCAAAAGTAGAGAGAGCTTCACAAGAGGGAGATGGAGAGATAGAGACTACAACGGAGAGTCCGTGGGGGCAGGGAAAGGGGAAGCAGGGAATACAACAGGGAACATGGGACGTTCCCATGGAGGAGCTGACCATTTCAGTTGGACCTTGAAAGGAGGATGGGATTTTTGGTGGACAGGGGCAAGAATAGAGGAACCTGAAGGCTTTCTGGCAGAGGAAATAGCATGAGCCAAGGCAGTGAGAAGGGAAAACGGGAGGCAGGGAAAACAAATCGTACTCAGTTCAAGTTCTAAGATCAGTTCAAGTTGACCCTCAAGGCACTTCATTCCATGGTGGCGGCCTGAAGGGGCTACCTCAGAAGGGCTCTGAATGAGGTCCATCGGGAGAGAGGGCCTCAGCCATTAGTAATGCTTGTGCAGCACAGGAGGGGGCTGGGACAGCAATCTGCCAAGTATTTGCCATTTCTAGAGTAAGCTACCTTCCAAACACTGACCAATCCTGTTGAGCAAAGCATGAGGGGTGGATGGTGAGAATTCTGATGAGTCAGATGGTGGAGGATCTCGAATGCCAAGCTGAAGAGTAAAGACCAGTCTTTGTGTTCTGAAGAAAGCATTTCTGATCGAGTTACAGTGTGCTCAAAGAAATACTGTTACAGATTTGGAAAGTCACCAACTCCCTGCTCGTCCAAGCTGCTGCCCAGGCCTGGCCTACGCCAGCCACACCTCGGCACAGGCCTCCTCACGGTGCCTCTTGGCCCCTACACCCATTTTTGAAAGTCGTGTTGGTACCAGTGGCATTGCCCCTGAGTCAAGTGGCCAAACACACATACGGAGCCTCTGAAAAGACACACAATGTTCTCCTCTCACTGCTGCACCAAGAAACCGCATCTGGGCCTCCCCTCCCTCCCACACAATCGTCCCTGGTGTCCCACAGCCTCCCCAGCCCTCCCAGTTACCACACATTCCTCTGTCCCAGAAAGGAAGCAGGGCTGCCTGGGACTAGCTAAGGGTGGGTACCCTAGGAGGGGAGGTTAAGAGGCTACAGAAGTGACAAGTCTTGTTTCCAGGCCACAGAGTCTAAGCAGTAAATGGAAGAGAGGAGAGAGGGATCTCTGGAAGAGGGGGTTCAGGAAGCCACGTGAGACTCCATGTGCACGGGAGGCCCCAGGCCCCGGTGTGGGGGTGCCTGAGGACCTGGCTCTCCGGACCAGGGCTCGGGAGACGTCCTCATCGTGAGGCTCCGGAGCCTCATCGCTCTGCCGCTCCCCAGCTCCGAAATTCTAGATCCTTTAGGCCACCCTTCCCAGCAGAAAAATGGGACCAGCCACAGTTTGCTTCCTCTGTGGCATCGCATGAGAAAGAATTCAGGTTCCCACTCGTTTCTCTTCCCCTCCTCTCCATGTTCTGTTATCTCTACATTGGTCAACGGCTGGCATTTCCGGTGGCAGCAGCCCTTCCATGTTAGCTGTGTTCCCCGAGCTTCCTGCCTTTTGCACAGTTGCTATCTGCATGTGCGGGAGAAAGCAATCAGAAGAGTCTCTCTGGCGATGATCTTTCCATTCTGAGTCACATAATTTTGCATAATTGCTGGGTAAAAGCTGCTCAGAAAAAGCAGCCACTAGTTGATGATATAACAACATGCTCTATTAATTTTGATTCCACGCAGCCGTGAGGTAGATCAGAAACCCAGTTCTATTGTGAAAATAACTCCGAAACAACCTCCCTCAAGGGCACGGGTTCCAAATTACAGTGGGGCTTGATTATCTCATGCTCATCCCTCTGTCCCTCCGCCCTTCAAGCCTCGCACCCCATCCATCCCGTGCATCTCACCTGCTCACCTTCCTTCAGGCTCAGCCCATCGAAAACAGGCCCAGGGGGCTCACCAAGCCCTGGGTCCTGGCAGGATCCCCAAAGAAAGACGAGCCCCTCCCTCCACCCTCTCCAGACAGGACATGAGGGAAGGGACCCTTGATGGGGTCACAGAACGCCTGGGCCCCATTGTTTCGGCACTGGTTACCCTTGACTGTTACTGTATGCCCGGGGACAAAGATTCAGCCTGGGATGTATCCAAATCTGCAATAAAGAAACCCGATAAAAGAAGACTGCTCTGTGTATAAATAGGATAAAACCAAGATGTGAGGTTTACCAGATGGAGCTGGAATCACAGCACGCCAGGGTTGGAATGATGGGAGATGAAAGCTCTTACTTTTTATTTGAGGAGACTGAGGGCCCAACAGCCGATTCACGCAGCTTGTCAGGGCACACAGCTGTCTGGGGCTCTGGTGTGCGGGACTGGGAGGTGGGCAGACCAGGCTTGCAGGACGGGAGGCCATGAAGGCAGCAGGGAAGAAGACAGGGCACCGGCGGGAATGGGGGCAACCAGGGCAATGAGGGGGTAGGAGGAAAGCACCTGACAGGCTCCTCGGCTCTCCAGTGGAAGACCACCTTTGACCAGAGACATTCAGGGGGTCCCTGGTGGCTTCTGGAAGGCGAGCAGTGACATCAATCCAGAGAGGACCTACAGAAGGCTCGGAGCCCAACTCTTAGTCTCTCAATGGGAGGGCAAAAAACAGGAGGGCAAAAAAAAAAAAGAGAAAAACAGCAACAGAAAGTCCTTTCCAATTATGCTGGCCATGCCGTGTGGCTGAGCTTGGTACAGGTGGCATAGATCTGAATAGTCTGAGGCCAGCTATGGGACTAAAAAGAGAAAAGGTCTAGGACTAAAAAACATCACCAACAAATCGGTCTGATTTACTGATGGAGACATGGGTTCTCCATGTGCCTAAGACACTGATTCCTAAGTCTTACCATTTGGCAGGAAAACAGGACCAGGTTGTCTGGTCTTTTTGTGTCAAGATCCTTTTGGAGACAGGGGACAGGCCCCGGCAGCCTTTCCAGGCCTCCCCAGCCTGGGACTCTGAAAGGGCCGTGCGTGCACTCACGAGTGGGACCACTATTTCCGGGTTACACGTGCTGATGAATGGGGCTGGGGAAGTGGCCGACACAAGCCAGCAGATATTGCCTAAGTCTGGGGTTTGGCTCTGGAATGTGCTGTACCTTTATGAGAAGTTAGGTATGATAATGCCTCAGCTGGAAAGGCTGGAATGTTCTTGATCTTCTCTGGCACCCCCTTCCACAGCCGATGTCTCCCTGCTTCCCCATCCACGCCGGGGTAACCAGGCATCCTCAGCCCCCAGACAAACCACCGCCTCCCCTCACACACAGAGACCCTTTCCTGTCTGACTGCTCATCGCCTTCCTGCTTCTCGCCTTGGATGCTTTGGCCTAAAGCTCTCTTTGCTTGGGGTTTTATGTACCAGAATAAAGAGAAAGCAAAGAGCAAAAGGATGGTCATCATCTGCTTGACAGCTGTGTCTGGAAGAGCTCAGAGGGCACTTTTCTACACTCCTTCCTGCTGAACCCAGCTCTGGCTCCTTCTCTGTTTTTAGGATGGGGTGTTTGCCCCTCATCTCATGTCCCCTGGGACCAGTGACCTGGGAACAGGCCAGGACCACACGGTGGCCTCAAACCCCCAAATGGATGCCCTGAACTCTGACCTTGAAGCTCCCCAACCACAGTGACCCAGAGCCATGAATTTCATCATCTGCTTCTGTAAAACACATGCTGCATTCTTGATTCTCTTCAGCCCCTTCTGGAAAGCTGCTCAGAACCCCCTTCCTCCTATGGCCACGAGGCTTCCTCCTACAAGGCTAACTGCAGCCTCCCTGCCCAGACGCCTCTGTGCAGCCCGGCCCACCCCCCGTCCCAGGCCAGTTGGCCTCTACCCCGGGTCCACGCACACGAGCCAGGGGGGCCCGGAGCTGAGGGCTGCAGAACACGGACCTCCTGAAGATGGACGCTCAGGGCTGGAGTTTCTTAAAGCACATACACAGCCCAGGCCCCGCTCACACTGCACATCCCCTGGAGCACGGCCTTGACCAGAGTGTGAAAGGGAAGGTGGAGGAGACAAGGGAGTCTTCTAGGTGGTAATGAGCAGTGAACTCGATGGTAGGAATGAGCAGGGTGCTGGCAACTGGGAGTTTGGCGCTGGGGACAAAGGTGTGCCTGGAACATAGGAGTCCTTCTATAAATTCCATGGAAGGAAATGTGAGGAACTAAAAAGTCTGAGATGGGAACCCCATATCTGACGCCCAATCTAGGGGCCTGGACTGGCATAAGAGGGGGTAATAATAATCATGACAAATAGCCTATGAGGTATGTATTACCATCAAACCCATTTTAAAGGCCAAGAAACTAAGGTGGAGAAAGAGTGATCCCCTGGCAAGTGACAGGATTCTAGACTCCAACTCAGCTTTGTCAGCCTCCCTGCTGGTGGCGGAAGGGTCCGCTTCCTCCTGGAAACCCAGGACTCATCCCAGGGGAGGGTTCACATCCTCTCGGGGGGCCACCTGCACTGCAGCTGCCCAGGGAGAAGGGGGCCCACCTCCCCAGGCAGCGGCCACCCTGTTCTTTGCTGCTACCCTGGCCCAGTGGGCTGAGCTCTGCACAGGAGGCCTCAACAGAGGGCCTCTGAGTGAACGCCACCAACCAAGCTCCCCAGCATCGTGAGCTTCATCCATATTCATACAGCGAGTAGACACTGCCTGCCAGCTCGCCCTTGAGGGAGAATTTATAGTCCCTTGTTGGATAGAGAGCTGTTTACTCAGGAGGGTGATTTTTTTTTTCAACAGATTACAGAATTTCACAGCTGATTAGGGTGCATTTGTGTTGCGCCAAGAACTCCTCTCAGTGGTTTAAATATCCTAACTCATTTAACCCTTACAGCAGTTCTAGAAAGTGGCCATGATGAGGATCATCCCCATTAGACAGATGGAGAAACTGAGGCCAGGAACGTGAAGTAACTGGCCCAAAGTCCCAGAGCTGGAAAGCAGCAGAGCCTGGATTTAAACCCAAGCAATCTGGCTCCAGAGTCCTTGCTCTAAACCACTCTACTATCCTGCCACTCTGCCACTCAGTGGTTTTGTGGCCTTGAACAAGTTACTCTACGTCTTGGAGCCTTTGCTTCTGAAGCATAGAACAAGAATAATTATATGCATCTCAGGAGCCGTGAGGATGAGGAGAAATCACTTTTGTGCATGGACGATTATGGCCAGTCTGCCGACACCCTTCCTTTCTGAGAAGGTCATCTCCTTCTGGAGGGGAGAGGGACCCTCCCCCACCCCAACCCTCTAGGTGTCCTAGTGAGAAGGAGTGGGTCTGAGACTTCAAGTGTTCCTCCAGGGGCCATCCCATCACAGGAACCAAGGAAGGAAGGGTCAAAGCTGCCAAGCCATGAGGTGTGGGGGTCAGGGAGGCTGTGGGGGTGTCAGCCAGCTGCCCACAGGGGAAGAGCTGGCAGGGAACGAGGTGTGTGGAGAAGGGAGCGGGTCGGTGCTGGGTGTGCTCTGGCCTACCAGCTCCCACACCAGCACTGCCCATCCTGCAGTTTGGCTCTGAATAGGATACCTGCCTTGTCTAACCAAGATGGAGTTGGGTTTCTGCTGCTTGCAATGAAAAGAGCTGTCACGGGGCACCTTGGTGGCTCAGTCTGTTAAGCATCTGCCTTTCGCTAGGGTCATGATCCCAGGTTCCTAGGATCCAGCCCCATGTCAGGCTCCCTGCTCGGCGGGCGGGGGTGTGCTTCTCCCTCTCCCTCTGCCCCTCCCCCTGTTTGTGCCCTCTCTCTCTCTCTCTCTCTCTCTGTCAAATAAATAAATAAAATCTTTTAAAAAAGAATAGAAAAGAAAGAAAAGAGCTGTCGTGTCAGAGCTGAGCTCTGTGCCGGGCAAACAGGACTACTCTTTAAGCATCAACTGTTGCTATTATGACTTTTATCACCCCCCAACTCCTTCCTCAGCTGCCCCTTCATGCTCTTCCTTCTCGTGGGAAATGGGGAAGAGAAAGAGAGAAGGAGCCAGAGCCGGTGGGCAAAGGGCCCTGGTCGCCTCCTCTCACTTCCCTGCCTTCTTCCTCCAGCCTTCCTCCAGCTCATGGAAGGCTCCAGCGTCCTCCTGACCGGCGGGGAGGGGCCTTGGCCTACAGCAGACACAGGCAGAACGGGGCTGGACGGCTCAAAAGGCCCCCCAGAGCCACTGCCTTGTCCTGCCCCTCAAAACACCACCACTGTCACCCACGGCCTCAGCCAGGTGGCATGAGGAGAGCAGGCCCACTGAGGCAGCCAGGGCTGGTGATGCATCGTCCACAACGGGGCAGTCCCCGTCCAGAGACACAGCAGCGAGATACACAGGGGGCCCGAGGCAGCAGAAGAGGAAGGAAATCCCAGAGGAAGAGAAAGTAAACAGGGAACGCACCCAAAGGGAAGTACGGGAGAGGCTGGCAGAGGAGAGACCAAGAAACGGCCGCACAATGAACGGAGGTCAGCCAGGGCCAGAGTCCCAGCAGAGATCAAATTCGAGGCAGGGAAAAGGAGGGACACGGGTGGCAGAGCAGAGAGGCAGGGACGGCTAAGAGACAAGACAATCTGCTCTGGAGAAAGCTCAAACAAGCCTCCAGGCCGCTGTCCTCCCTGTGAGGCCATCGTGGGCCTCCCCCCCGTCCCCCCAGGCCTGCCTCCATTGCCTCTACCCTAGCCCTGCATGTCCTAGTCAGATGCTCCAAAGATCCAAGAAAGGAAAATGCACTGGGGGCAGGGGGCCGGGGGCCGGGGGAGTGTGAGGAGGAAGTCAATAGACAGCTGCCACTCCTGGGGAGAACATCTGGAGTCTTCCCCTCCCCCCGCCCCGCACTGGCTACAGGGATGTTGCCCAATGGAAGGCACGGTCCCCAATGCCCAATCTTCCTCCAAACCCAAAGTCCTTCTGGGAGAAGCCACTGTCTCCATGAGAAGTGCCTTCAGTGTATCTCCCTGGGAGGGCCGGGCCCTGAGACTCAGGGGCAGGGCCAAGCGGACTTCTGCAAAACCAGGGTACCATGCCTAAGGCAGCCCTAATCCTCCTGCCTCTTGGGTTTAGGGGGCATTGGGACAAGATATACTGAGACGGAGACTCTTCCACCCCAGACCCCCGAGTATACCTGTGGCTGCTGTGTGTTCCACCCACCCTGCTCCTGATCCCTGCCCATGGCGGCCGAAGGGGCCAGGGGTGGCGATGGCGGTGTTGTTGATGCTGACCATTTGTAAGACAGCCTGCTTCCCAGACAACCTCCCAAGACCAGCTCAAAGGGTTAACACAAGCACAGGTGATGTCGGGTATCTGCCATTTTAGAGATCAGAAGAGGCAAGGCCCACGGTCAGCTGACTTGCCCAAAGCCCCACGGAGAACAGTGGCATCACAGGCATCGGCTCCTAACTCTGTGGGTGCCCAAAGCTAACCGTGCCCCATGGGCTGGAGGAAGGCTAGAGGAAGAAGGCAGGGAAGTGAGAGGAGGGGACCAGTGCCCTTTGCCCACCGGCTCTGGCTCCTTCTCTCTTTCTCTTCCCCATTTCCCACGAGAAGGTAGAACATGAAGGGGCAGCTGAGGAAGGAGTTGGGGGGTGATAAAAGTCATAATAGCAACAGTTGATGCTTAAAGAGTAGTCCTGTTTGCCTGGTACAGAGCTCAGCTCTGACACGACAGCTCTTTTCTTTCTTTTCCTTCCATCCTTTCTGGCCGCTTCCCTGGCCGGTGTGGCCATGTGTGCGGACTCAGGGAAATGAAAATGCTGACCCTGACCCAAGCCCAAGCTGGACTCCCCTGATGGGAGTGTTCTGACCCGGGCCAGAGAAAAACCAGGGTGAGAATACCCCAAATGACGTTAGCTAGGTCTGTCTAACTTCAGCATGCAAAATATCACTTTTGTTTGCTGGACTCTGCCCACGATCACCAACATCAGGGTAAGGCTGGGACCCAGGAGAGGGGAGGCCTGGCCCGTCAACCACTGCCGGACCCCAGCAGCTCACAGTTCTGCCCTCTCCCGCCCAGCTGAAGCACCCTGGTCTCTGTCCTCAGTCTCTGCCCCTTAAGGAGCTCTGCCCTGCATAACATCGGCACATGCGGGCTGCAGCCGCAGTGTCCCAGGCCAGCTGAAGGTGATCCTGTCCATCGGGGTTTGGGGAAGCCAACGGAACTCCTTTCAGAGTGGGCTGCCCGGCCGCTGATCCCTCTTTCTCTGGTGTGGCTCAGAATTCGATCAGGCTATAGAACTGAAGACCGCTCCCCCTCCAAAACAGAGCCGCACCCACAACATTCTCCCAAGGGAAGATGTTCTAATTTCACCACATGCTTCTTTTCAAAGGTAAATAACTTCTAATCCTAAAGGTCACGTCCATTGTCGTCTGAGTCTTTAAATCAGATTGGTTTCCAAACAGCTGCGATCTGCCCACACGAAGGTAAAGCAAAGAAAGGTAACGTTGCAACAAGGTGTAACTTTGGAAGGAATGGCACTATTATCCTTCCAGGAATTAAGTTAATAAACCTTTACTAACCACCTACTTTTGCCCGGGAACGATTGCTGAAGGTACTAGAATGTCACAGTCCCTCCAGGAGCTTACGATCTAACCCAGTCCACGGGGTTTCCTCCCAGCCTCCTAGCCTCCCAGCCTCTACACCATATCTCGGGCAGAGTCCAGGCCATGCTGACTCCTGCAATCTCTCTCTGATCTGGGCTTCTCTTCTGTTGCTCACTCTATTCCAGAACCTTCACTGCTGCTCCCCTGGTGGCTGCAGGAGCTTGCCTCATAGGACAAAAGCTGCCCCCACCTTCAACCCCTTCCTGCCCATCTGTCTGGCACAGACTGACTGCTGCCTGATTAATCTGCCTCACTGGTATTCCAATCACTTCCCACTCAAACACATTCATGATGCCCCAGCATCCCATTCATTTTTTAAAAATAGAAACTTTTAATTGTGGCATATAAATGCCTCCAGGTCTATCCCTTTTCTTCCCTTCCAGTATCTTCTCCCAGACTTTCTGCTAAGGCAGTCGACGCCTGTCTCCTGCCAAGGGTTCACTGATCTTCTGGCCCCTGTGTATTCTGTTCCCACCACAAAGAATGCCCTTCCCTGATGCACAGCCAAGGTTGGGAAAGTTGTCTTTGTCCAACTACTACTGCAGCCTAGGAACAGAACGGTACACGTCTTTCCCCAGACCCAGCGAGCACCTGTTGCCTGTCATCAGCACAGATCTGGCACAGAGCACTTTCTGTTGTATGCTCTCCTTAACGAGGCCGTCCTGGCTGCAGAGTCTCTGTGCTGCCCTAGGACTTGCAAGACCTGAGACGGTACAGCTAGCCAGCGAGTGCTAGTTGACAGACTGATGTGTGAACGAGCACAGCTCTAATCACGGGACCCTGGAAATTGTGTTGGGGGAGGAGGGGGCTCTGAAAGGGCCTGAAAACCCAGTCCTGTCGACATCAACAGTGACGATTCACACTGATAGTACGTACCCTTGATGTTGATGTGGTACGATGAAAATAGCATTTCACCTCTGTGATTCTCCTCCCCAAACCCATAAGCCCAGTCGAATCATGAGAAAACCATCAGACAAACCCAAGGCCGAGGGGTATCCTACGATATGCATGACCCATCCTCCTCAAAACTGTCAAGGTCATCAAAAAACCAGGCAAGTGTGTGAAACGGTCATAGCCAAGAAGAGCCAGAGACAGAATGACTAAACGTAATGTGCTACTCCAGATGGGATCCTGGGACAGAAAAGGGACGGGAGGGAAAAACTAGAGAAATCTGAATTAAGTACGGACTCTAGTTAATAATAATGAATCAGTGTTGATTCCTCAGTTGTGACAGACGTACCACACGAACATAAGATGTTAAAAGATGGGGAAACTAAGGGCACCTGGGTGGCTCAGTTGGTTAAGCAACTGCCTTTGGCTCAGGTCATGATCCTGGGGTTCTGGGATCGAGCCCCACATCAGGCTCCCTGCTCAGCAGGGGGAGCCTGCTTCTCCCTCTGCCTGCCGCTCCCCCTGCTTGTGCCCTCTCTCTCTTTCTCTCTGTCAAATAAATATAATCTTAAAAAAAAAAAAAACTTGGGGAAACTGCGTACAGGGGGGATTATGTTGGCTCCCTCTGTACGATCTGCTCAATACTTCTGCAAATCTATAATTGTTCTGTACCCCTAACCCTAACCCTGTTCCCCCAAAAATCAAATCTGTTAAAAAAAATAATACAAAATTTTAAGTTCGGTTAAAAGCAAAACAGCCCCCAGACCCATCCCATTGCTCCCACATCTGCTCACCTTCCTGGCAAGCAGTGTGGAGCCCTGTGCCCTGTTCATGGCGTCTAACGCTCCTGTAATAGGAGCTAGGCTTTCACGGTTCAGAACCACAGAGCCAAAATCCAGCAAAGGCTTTTAAAGCTGCATTTAAAGCAAGTGCTTTGAGTCCAGCCAGAGGTCACTGATGGCTCTGTGGCCTCCAGAGAAAATCGCAACCTTCTCCCTTGATTTGCATTTTAAGTGCCCTTCAAATAAACATTAAACACCAATTACTCTGTTTAATAACCTAGCTTGGGAAGATTGGCCCCTTTACGAAGTTCCAAAGAGGGGCTGATGAACAAAGAGGACTCAAAGCCTGGGACCGAGGAGAGAGCAGAGGGTGGCAATGCTGGAGCAGGCCCGAGGGGGCTCACAGGGCTGCGACATGTTACTGAGTTCGCTGCACTGCCCCAGGGCAGCTGTACAGCCTACATGCGTGGCAGGGACCTCGGGCCCAGACCATCAGGCTGACCCCTCCCGGGGTGGCTCCTTCCTACTGGGTCCCCCTCATTGCGTTGCAGGGCCCTCAGGCGGGCCTCCCCGAGGGGCGCCAGCTCTCGGTTTGCCCCCCACCCTCCTTCTCTCATGGAGAAGGATGGTGCCCCCACAGCTGGGAGGCTGGTGGCTCCACAGGTCCCCAGGCCTCAAAGCTGTTTCTCTAGAGCCCAGACCCAATCCAGTCTGGCTGCCCAGGGCGCGTGGGAGGGACAAAGCTCCTCTATTATGCAGAGAGGACTTATTCTTTTAACCCAGAGGCACCTTGTCTTTAATGTGGAGTTCCTTCTGTGGAAGAGAAACGTGGTCAAATGAAAAGGAGCAACCATGAAAAGAAACAAGGCCCTTTCCTTAGAAAGGGAGACACAGAGTTCATAAGTCACACACATAGGCCTAGTTTCTAAAAGTTTCTCTGGAAAGACCCCAAGCTGATCCACCAGCAGGGGGCACGGTGCCCTGCTGTCAGCCCACCGTCAGTGCTAGCCGGGGGTCTTCGGGGCGCCACGCCAGCCCTCACCCCGCGGGCTGCTCCGAACAGCCCTCCGAGGCAGGTGGGCGCAGCAGGACCGTGTGGCCGGCTCCGGCGCAGCCCGATGACACACGCTGCCCAGAGTGAGTCAGGGAGCGGGGCTGCTGCCTGCTGCTGGCAAGCATGGGGGCCCGGGCCTCATCCCCCTGGGAAACGCCATCCAGTTCCGGGGAATCTGCACAGAAGCCCCGGGCCAGAGCCCCAGCCGGCTGGGCAGACGTGAGTGAGTCAGGCCAGCCACGGGATCACCTACTCCGCATGGCTGCTGACAAAGGCCCCTTCAAGGGAGGCCAGACAAGCAGTCCCAGAGGCAGAAACAGAAACTCGGAGCAGCTGCCAGGGCCAGAGGCCTGGGGCCAGGCCCACGTCACCCCACCCACAGTCAGACCACAGGACCAGGCTGCTTGGCCAGCCCCCTTGCACGGCTCCTAGACAGCACAGCTCTGGCCTGCGTGTTTGAGCCCACAGAGTGCTTTGCATATATTCACACTGTCTTGCTTCACGGTGGCAGTGGCCTGGGGACAAACCCTGACCCACGGGCCTGCACACCTAGAACTGGCCCTAGCTCCAGACGGTGAAGGTGGGTGCATGTGCATGTAGGGAGGATGGACCCAACCTTGTTTGCCTTCACTGCAGGAAACACACTGTCCCTCCCTCCTGCCACACACCCTCCTTCCCCTGCTCCCCCTGAGCCAAGGCCCCCACCTCTTCCCACGTCCTGCCCTGCCATCACTAGCCTGTGTCTCCCCCATCAGACTATGAACTCCTTGGGGGCAGAGGCACATTCTAGGCATCTCTGGAGCTCTAACACTTAGCACAGTAGCTGTTCAAGAAATGTCAAGGATGCAGGGAATGGACGTGCGGGATCATTCCCCTTGTAGTTATAAGCCAATCCAAGCTCTGAACAACCTGAACTTCTACATAGGATTTTTAAAGAATTTAAAACCTCCCTCAGCGCCCTGCTCTCTTCTACTGCCTCATTTCGGCTCTCTGGGGCTCTGTCACCAAAATGGTATGATGAAACAGCTTCCTTCCCTCCACTGACGTCAGACCTTTCCTATCCTCCAGCCCTCAGATGGGGGCAAATTCTTGTCTTCTGGACTCTACCAAAGAAACTGGGCACGCGGAGATGACACACGGGCATAAAGGAGCACACGCCTTAGGAGCATGTGGTGTGCACCTGGGTGTGAGGGACAGGCAGGGTGACAGCTCCGAGGGACGAGTGGGCTTTCCACACCTCCTGGTGGGTGAGGACTTTTTCCCATATGCTCAGTTCACACATGCCCATTGGACTTTCTCCATGTGTCCAGCGCCATGCCGGGCACCGTGGGGGGGACAGACCTTGCCTTTGAAGACGTCAGGAAGGTTGGGGGGAGAAGGCACGTGTGCAAGTCAGTAAAATGCACGCACGGTGAGCTGCGCACTCTCGGGAAAGAATCACCAGGGCGTTCAGCAGGCCAGGCAGGAGGAAAGCATTTCTGTTTGCTGGGAATTCGGAAAAACTATTTGAAAGAATGAGCACTTGAGAGGAGCCTCGAAGGCTGATGTAATAATAGTTACTCCAGTCTCATGATAATAATGTCATTACTCTCATCGTTATCATCAGAGCAGCTAATATCTACTGTTCACTAAACGCCAGGACCACGCGAAGCACCTTACAGAGCCAACCCTGATTATCCTCACGCTCATCTGACAGATACGGAAACCGAGGCTTAGAAAGTTAAGAAAAGTAGGAAGCATCAGAATCCAGATTAAAACCCAAGTCTGTGTGTCTCCCAAGGCCACCAGCCCCTGCTCAGCAGGGCCAGAGTGAGGGCTCATTCCGGGCAGGGCCTGAGTGCAGGCAGACCGGAGGCAAATACAAGGCCAGGGATGACCATCTGGGGACAGTGCTGGGAGCATGGCTGTGGCCAGGTTATGAGAGCCTGAGCACCAGTGCCCGGCACCTGTCCTTGTTAATGGACAAGGGAGAGCCAAGGGAGGTGTGATGTAGCGGGACCCCATCTGCAGGATCACTGGGGAAGTGGATCGGGGCTGACAGAGCAAGGAAAGGGGCCGTCACAATGGCCTGGGTGTGAGACTGCGGCTGGGCGAGGTGAGAGGGTGTGTGGGCGAGGGATGGAAGGTTAGGTATGTGTCAGAAAGGGAAAGCGTGTGAGTGTGTGAGCCCACGTGTGCATGAGTGCCAGGCCCTTCCTGCTGAGTGCCGTCTAGGTGGGAGGAAGGGACAGGGCAAAGCAGCCGGTCCCGCTGAGCAGCAGGGCTCAGCCCCGCTGGGCCCTGAGAAGCCCACCCAGCCCAATGCGTTCCAGGGACTCAGTGGACGTTTGTTAAAAGGAGGCCGTGAATGAATTTAAGACCTTGGCCTCTGGTCTCTTCAAAGGCCTGGCTTTGCCCTCTGGCTGTGTGGGGGTCACTCTCATTCCAAATCCCTCCTTCTCAGCCCCCTCTGGCCCAAGTCAGATATTCTGAGCAGCGGGAACAGCCACATTCCCATGGCCCAGCCTGGTCCCCAGAGCCCTAGCCACCTTCCTGGACTACATGGTCCCTTCCCCTGCCGGCTTTCCGCCCTGAATATCTTTGTAACAAATATGTTCCTGTGCGGGCTCCAAGCTGACTCCGTACTTCCCCAGGTCAAGGTCCTCCCTCCTCCCTCCTATTCCAGAGCCGAGAGGATACTGCCAACCTGGTTCCAGGCTTTTGTCTGGGCGTGAGACACTCTGCTGTTCATCATGGACAGAGGGCCGCGCTCAGCAACTCTGGCCACTGACTAGCTGGCCAAAGGCTCTCTCTCCCCAGCACTTCACAGACCCATGACTGGTCACCCTGGATCTCCTCCTCTCCAGAGGCCAGCTCTTTCAACACTCTTCCCAGCCTGTTTTTATCCTGGCACAACAGGACAGGTAGACCAGTGTCTACGAGGGGCCGGCTCCCGCAGCCGGAAGGAAGAAAACCAGGTTTCAGCTTCTGGAGCACCTCCTGTCCGACTGGCTGGAGCAGGAGGCTTTCTCCAAAGGAACCAGAGACCAGCCCCTTTCCTGCTCAGCTCAGTGGCAGCCCTGCATTACGAAATAATGAGTACCATTTGGCACCTGGAGAGAAAAGGGCTCTCTTTCAAGACTGTATAAGCTACAAAAATTAGAGGAAGAATTGCCTTAGAAATCATGGAATCTAACCCCCTTATTGACAGATGTGGAAACAGCAGGTCTAAGATTGTGGAGGCTTTCACCTGCTTGAAATCAATCTAAACCATTTCTGACGTCCCCGAAAAGCCCTGTTTGCGTCCAAAAGGATATGTGTGGAATGAATGCACTTGCCCTCGGGGCAGAGCCAGGACTAGAACCTGGGTCTGTGCCTCCGGGCTTGTAGCCTTTATGCCACCGGCTCTCTGCTTCCGGGGGGTGCCTGTCAAGACTGCTTTGCTTCCTCCGGGGCGCTCAGGCGCTGGGACAGAGGCAGGTGGGTGATTTGTTAGACAGTGAGTCCTAGGGGCTGCCTGGCACAGTCTGCCCTCCAGATGGCAGCCAGCTAAGCCCGACAGGGCTCGGGGGCAGGGGAGCCTGTGCTCTCAATGCAGGTGGGCTGGCTTACCTGAGGCTGAGGGAAGCTTCCAGCGCCTAAGGAACTGCTCTTTCTCCCCTCCCTCTCCTTCCCACACCCTCCCAGTCAATATAATGGAGCAGGCTCTTTGCTCACTAGGGTACCCACCTTGGGCACCCACCCGTTTGGAAGGGACATCTCAGTCCCCAGAGGACTGCTGGCAAGAGAGAAAAGAAGACAAGAGACGTGGGATGGGAGTGTGTGTCACCAATACTGGCTGAGCTGCCAGAAGGCCTCAGCCACCACTGGGTGCATGATCACTTCTGAGCCTGTCTTCTCAGCTACACGATGTCCTGAGTGGACGTTCCCTCCAGGCCTCTCGGGCTCTGAGAAACCTAGGATTCTCTTCTTCCTTGCCCGAGTGTCCCCAGCAATTAACACCTGGCAGGTACTTAGAACAATTCATTGGATGATTGGGTGAAATGCACCCTCCATCAGTCCAAAAAGCACACAGAGGCCAGGAAGGTGAGTCCACCCTCTGGCGTCTACCACCCGAACACCACAGAAGCCACGGGTCTTGGAAAGCCCTAGAAATGCAGGAGCCCTTTGCAAACCGGCTTCCTCTCCTAGATGCACAGACGTGGCTGGAGGAGCCCTAAGAAGCAGGAAAATGTGCCTAAAGGAGAAAGGGGTGCCGGACCCCCAACAGGAGCAGATCACCCAACTCATACCGTCTTACTGCCTAGCTCCTCTCCTTCCCACTCTTCCTGGCTTCCCTCTCCTCCCAGTGGCGTCTCTACTCTGTCCTCTCCCTGCCCTCTCCCACCCTCTTTGCTCTCTTGCTCAGCCACAACCTGTCCTCCCTCCCGTGTGGTGGCTCTGAGCCTTCTGCTGGTCCCGGAGCTGCCAGATCCTGTTAACCAGGAAGACTCGGGGGCTGAGAGGAGACGGCCAGCTCGGGCCAGGAGACTCAGGCTTTCTCGGGGTCAGGGCCGGGAGAAAGCAGCAGAGGAGGGGTTGAATTTCTGGTCTGTGTTGAGCCTCTTGAGTCGAGGACCTAGGAGAGGGACTCCTCTTTGAGGGAATCTGGAAGTGCATTTCTCTCTACCTGCTTCCACAGGGTTCCTGGGGAGATGTCTTCCTTCTGGCCCTCCTGAGCTTTTCCCTACACACACTCGCCAGCACAGAGCTACATGAGGGAGAAAACCGCCCTCTCTTCCAGCTCGAGACCTATTTAGAAGTCGTGTGTGTGTGTGTGTGTGTGTGTGTTATGGTTGGTGTGTGTGAGAGCGCACACAGCAGGATGGTGGGGCGGTGTGCGTGGCACTGAGCGTGCTATGTTCCCTTGTGGTCTGTGTGCGGTGAATTTGGCGTGCATGTAGTGTACCTGGTAGGATATACATGTATGTGCAGCATGCTGATGGAGTGTGTGGCACAACAGAATGCGTGCTGTGTGTGTGTGTGAGAGCGTGTGTAACACGGTATGCGTGTATATGTGTCTCGGTGTTAGGGGCAGTTTGTGACGTGCAGTCAGGAGGACTGGAGGGGGTACGCAGCCACCTCAGTCCCACGTGGGAGCTAGCTGTCCAGGGTCTCCCACCAGAGAAGCCAAGGATAACCAGTATCCAGGCAACCATGTTGGGGGAGGGGAGGAGATATGGAGGTGAGGAATGGGCAGGAAAAAGGAAGGGAGGCTGGGAATTGAAGAGGAGTTTCCATGGCAACTACCAGGGAGGTCACGTGCAAAAGGCTAAGTTGCAGAAACAGACACACACATCCACACATACACAATATGAGGGCGCTGGACCCCCGGGGTGGGGGTCCTTGCATAGAGGACATGGGCTGCCCACTGATCCATCTCCAAACCTGGAAACCCAGGCCCAGCTAGAGAGCACAACGCCCAGGAGACAAAGAAAGTGGAGACAGAGGCCAAGTTGGTGGACAGAAGGCACAGCAGCCAGCCCCCCATGTCTGAGGGTTGGCAGCAGGGGCCTGACCAGGCCCATTTCTCCAGCGTGGCTGCTCCCACCCTCGGATGCTTTCTCTAACCAGCCACCACTTGTAAGAGCCAGAAACAAGCGCCAGGAGCCCGGCCGCTCTTCCAACTGTCCACAGAAGCCCAGGGAGACACAATGGGGGAGGTTCTGCCAGGGCCAGCCCTGCTGGGGAAAGGGGCTGGGCATGAGGAAAGGGGAGAATGGGGGATGAGGAAGGCCCCCTGGAAGAAAACAGGGCTGGATAAACAAGAAGGAGGAAAAAAAAAACAAAAACACCAATGCAGACACTGTCATGAATCCCATGCTCTGGAACCCCAGCCCTTCTTTACCTTTCCCCCCATCCTCTTGTCCACCGCCCAGCCCCAGCCCCCATGCCCCCCCAAGCACCAAACCAGCCGCCCCATTTTGTGTTGCTGGTGTGTCTACGCTCGCATCCAGCCACCTCCCCGTCTTCACATGCCCACGCTCCACTCAAGTGTCCACAGCCTCCCAGTAACAAAGGGGAAACTCCCGCTGGATACAGGGTGGGAGCTGCCCCTTCCCTTTCTCCCAAACACCGAAGCCCCAAGCTTCAGGCAGCGGCGAGTGCGCTGCCGGCCACCAGCTTCGCCCCTACCGCCACGACCATCCTCCCCAAGGAGGCCGCGCTCCTCTTCCGACGACCACCTCGGTGTTTACGGGCCCCCGCGCGTTTCCGCCGCCCCCAGGCCGCCGCGAGTCCGCGAGGGCCGCTCACACCTACAGAAACAAACAAAACCCGGCCGCTCCGGGCGCGGCGACCGGTCCCCACCCCGGCCTCGCGCCCTCCTCGGAAGAGGAGCCCAACTTTGCCCACCCCCCGCCCCGCGCCGCCGCTTACCTGCGCAGCGCGGGCCCCTCGGAGACAATCCCCAGAGGACGCGCCTAGTCCGAGGAGCCTGGGAGTGGCGGGGCTGGGGGCAGGGCGGTGGGCGAGGCTCTCGCGTGTTTCCCGCCTCCCCTCCTGCGCAGGGCTGGGGCGCGCGGGCGGGCGGGAGCTGCGCGGCCGGCGCGTGTGGGAGAGGGGGGCGGGGCTCGGCCGGGCCGAGCTGGGGCGGGAAGGGGGGGCCCAGGCGGCCGCGGTGTCACCGGCCCGCGTCGCGCGCGCAGCCCCTCGGCTCCCGGCTCCTGGGGGGTGAGGGAGGGCGCCTCTCCAAGGGCGGGCGCGCGCCAGGAGCAACAGGAGCCCGCCGAGGGGGCGGGCCCGCGCTCGGGCTTTGCCACCAGCTGCTGCCTTTTGGTTTTCCTCTGGGGAGGGTGGGAAGGCAGCGAGACACACACAGTGACAGAGCTAGTGTCTCTCTGAAATAGTAAACGGAGGGGAACGGGAAAATAACCCAGCACCAGACACAGCAACCCACGTTAATTGGGAGGCTTGGCAATTAAGGGGAATGTGTACCCGAAGCATGAATGGCTGTGTCGTGGGCGCGTGAGCGCGCTCTGGTTGAAGTTGTCGTTTCCAGCTAGAGCCTGGTGAGGGGCGCGCGGCGGGGCACTCCCTCGACTGGCAGGTGTGCTGCCCCGAACCCCCTTTCCTGGCCCTGCCGGGTCACGATCCTGCTGCCACCCCAACCTCAGCCTCCAAATTTAAGATGACAGCTGAATTTCAAGATGTAAATCCTAGCTCTGCACCTCTACCTGGGATGTAACCTTGAGCCAATGGCTAAAGGACGCTCTTGAGCCTCAGTTTCCTCACAGGTGACAATGGCTGTGGAACACTCACCTCCTGGGAGGCTGAGCCCAGGAGTTCAGAGTGAGTGCTCAACAAACCGGCTGCCACGGAATGAAGCAGGGCTTGCGGGAAGGGGCCGAATCAGGGCCTGGCAGAGACCACAAAAACACAGCAAAGGCCGGCCAGTGGGTTCACAGCCAGGAAGCCATGCTGCCTGCCACAGGCTGCCCAGCCTGAGCCAGGATGGGGGCAGACAGGACGAGGGGTACCGCCAGGAAGAGACCCAGCCCTATTTCTAACACCCCCACCCCTCAGCCTCAGTATTTATTTGCAAAAAGAAGGAGACTAGATAATCCTAAGGCCACTTCTAGCTCTAACCCGAGATGACTTGATTATTTTAACAAATGATCAGGTCTCAAAACCCCAAGGCAGGAAATAGTCATGAATTCAAAAAGGCTTTGCACAGATTTGGAAGCCATAAGTGGCTCCTGAGAACAAGTGGGTAGCCCCGTCTAGGGGAGACCAACGGGGACGACAGTTCTGACCCCTTGAGCACAGGACCTCGCACAAAGTTGGACATGGTTCTGTGGGTGCCTCTGAAAGCGAAAGCTCTACGCCTGGCTCCAATCTTGCCAGTCCCAAACCGAGTCACCTTTCTGTCCCTGCCGTTTCCTCCACAAGTGAAGACTTGGTGACAGCTGTCCTCCCTCTTCTTTTGAGCTAGGCATCAGAGAGATGAAACCATATGACTTGGTAGGCCCACATCCTTGGGCAAGCAGATTAATCCCTCCCAGATGACCTTGAGTGTTGCCTTTGGGCCATTTCTCTGTGCTGCTCTTTGGAGTTCCTCCTAGTTGGGGACACATCAAACCCAGGCTTTGCTAGCCTGTTTGTGAAAAAAGGAACTCCAAAGCCGAGTCACCCGGAGTAGCAGCCCCTTTCCTGTCAGAGAATTCCACGGTGTTTGACGAAATTACTTCCCGGGAGCAGCTGCGGGCTCTGCAGACCAGCATAAGGGCTGCAAAGGGAGAACAGGAGCTACGATCACTAGAGGGAGACCCATGACTCGCCTCTCGAACTGTGCTTCTTCACAGCTCCCCCGGGAGCACCGATGAAGAAGTCTGGGGTTGGCACCGCCATGAAGTCCACACAAGCTTGTTCTGGGGAGAGTGGCATCTCCCTTCTCGGGGGAGAAGCAGCGCACCTAGCCCCCATGAAATGTGGGTGTGGGTAAGAAAAGGTCGCTAGCTGCTCCTTATTCTTTCAGTACATTTACTGATGTGAGGAGCCCCTCTGCACTGAGCCCTGGGCCAAGCTAAAGGGTACAACAGTGAAAAGAAAGACATAGTCCCTTATGGCTAACAAGCAAGACGGATATTTATCAACTAGTCCTACAAAGACGTGTGTAATTAAAACCTGGTTCAGAGCCCTGAGGATGTAGCATTTGAAAAGCGAGCCAAAGGGTCAGGAGGTGTTAAAGGGATGAGGTGAAGGAGCCAGGAATTGGAGTGACAGGCAGGATTGGGAAATGATTCCGATGTAGGAAGAGAAGCCACACATGCAAAGGCCCTGAGGTAGAAGGAGCATGGCATGGAAGAAGCCACTGTGGCCCTTGAGCAGGGGAGACAGGCTGGGGTAGGAAACAGATGCCAGACAAGACAAGCCTGGTAGTTCCTGGGGGAATCCAGCTTTTATCCTCAGGACAATGGGAAGCCACTGAAGGGCATTAGGAAAACTGTTGCAAGCAAGAACTGGGGAGTGGCTGGCTTGGGATGTAGGGGGACCCCACAGTGAGGGGTCAGGGGCTGTGAGGAGAGCAGTGCTCATGTGAAGCTGCGAAATGGGCCTGGCCCCCAAATGAAGAGAGCGTGGCTTCTCTAAAGGCCCTGGGAGCAAAGAGAGAGCGAGCTGGGGCGGGGGTGCCCAGCCATGGCGGAAATAGGACAAGAAAGGCCAGAAACCGTTTCTAAAACACTCCCCACGCATCCAGAATCGGAGCTATGAAAAGACCTAGGGCTTAGAAGGACAGCCTAACTGTTGGGAGCACAAGGGACGGCCCCATGCTGTAAAGCTTGTGCTGAGCTAAAGTAACTACTTTGTTACTACTGTGCTACTAAATACTAAAGCCCCATGTGGATAGCACTTTCTCGGCCCCAGGCACTGCAGCAAAAATAGCCTTTCCGGCAGGTCAGCGCCCCGGGGCACAGCGCTGCAGCCCGACTGACTAGAAGTGGGGGGCCAGCAGAGAAAATTAAAGGGGCAAGACCAGGAGTTTTGGGGAGAAACCCCTACCTCTCCCAGCAGATAACCCTCCAAGGTGGCTTGCGGGGTACCATTTCATCTGGGGGTGCAGACTGAAGAGTCAGAGCCGCTCCTGGCCACCAACTGCTGCTTTCAACCCATTCACCCTCACTTTGCTTTGTGAATGTACTTCCTCCCTGTCCCCCAGCCGAATGCTGAGCCCCCAAACCCCAGGACAGAACCGTTTCCTAACTCCTTGTCTGAAAGAGCTTGCTCACTTCCAAACCTGCTCCTTGAACCTGGTTCCTTGCGCCCTCCCTGTCCTGTCTTTCTTGAACCCCTGTCTTCTCCCTCAAACAGCTTGGGTGGGGCCCTTTGTCGCTTTACACAGTTCCTGGACCATCCAATCCAGAACCATGCTTTTACCATCCACTTAGGGCTGATGGCCCCACACTTTCCAGCCTGGTCCTCACCACCAGAGACCCAGAGGAGTAATGCCCAGGGACCCAGCACCGCCCATGCCAAATCCATCATCCAACCCTTCCCACACCCCAAAGGCGTTTCCCCTCTTGTGTCTTTCTTGAAGCCCTAATGACACTGCCCCCACCCCGTCACTCACCCCGGGAAAGCGTGTACCGTCCTCACCCTTCTCCCCCCACCACTTCTGTTCTAGATCAGGCTCTCTGCTGCCAGACTCCTGCTGGAGACTCGGCCTCGGTCTCCCCACCCCCAGCTATCAACTCTGGTATTTTCCGCAGCTCAGATGTGACTCAAACCTTCAGACACTAGAGTCCGACTTCTTTATACAACGTTCAGTCTTTACAAGCTAGTACCCACCCACCTTCTGTGCTTCATCTGACCCCACTCTTTGTTCTGCCTTCCCCATCCCATCCCCACCCCTGTCACCCCAATCCTTGCAAATGCTGTCCCCCAGCCCAAGAGGGCCACTCACAATGATCCGAATATGTTGCCTGCTTGCCTTCCTCCAATCTTTGTTCAAAGAGTTTCTCTGCTTAAAACATCCCTTGTGAGAGTCCTGCCTACTCTGCAAAGCTAAATTCAAACATCACCTTATTGAAATTAAGGCTGTCTTGTCCGTGCTGTCATGAACGGTGTGGTGCCTCGACATTTATAACGGTGTGTATCATCGTCTGGTCTTTACTACATATAACTGCCTGCGTGCGGCCTTAATGGAATGGGATGTCTCTGGGGGCAGCCTGGCCTCTCACTCCGTTTGTAAACCCCAGTGTCTTGCCTGGTGACCCGTCTATAACTACTTGAATTCAAGGGGATTGTAGCTCACAAGACCCTGCGTGGCCGTGTCCCAGCGAACCTTCCCAGACTCCTCTTGAGCACTTTCTTCCTTGCTCTCTCAGCAATCTCATGCACCCGTACCCCGGGGCCTGCATACCTGTGTGTGATGCATCTGCTTTGTTCTCTCTTCCCAAGATGAAAGGATGAAGTAGCAGTGTTGCTGAGGTCACAGGGAGAGGTGAGATGAGTGGTGAGACTCCCGGGGGCTCCGGGGCCAGATCACCTGCAGAGGAAGAGCAGGAGACCCTGACATGACGTTGGGCGTTGAAAAGCAGGACCTCTTCGACAGTGTAGGGAGCTGCGGGGACTAGGTGGTGGCAGGCACCACTGGTTCCCTAGATTTGCTCGGTTTTCTTTTCCCTTTCTGGCACTTTTTACTAACAGAGCTGCAATGTGCTCAAACTACTCATTCTCCAGACTTACTAGGGGTGTCCATGTGACCCAGTTCTGGCCAAGACGATGGCAACAGAATTCTATTGAGTAAGAATTCTAAGAAAGACATGTGACTTTTGCCCTTTGCACTTTTCTTCTCCCTCTTCTTCCTCCTCCTCCCCCTCCTTTGCTACCCCTCCTCTCTTTCCTTCCCCTCCTCTTCTTCCTCCTACTTCCCCTCCTCTTCCTCCTCATCCTTTTTTTTGTCAGAAATATGAATGTGATGCCTGGAGGCAAAGCAGCCATCTTGCATTCCAGAGTTCTTGTCACCTGAGAAAATTCAGCTCCCGTTACAGAAACCGTAGCTGGTTTTCTCTACCACGCAGCCAACACACTCCTCACTGGTTCCAATAGGGTGGAAGAGCTAGGCAGGACAGCCTTGCATCATGAGAAAGCAGAAATTCAGCACGAGCAAAGCTTCCCCGCCTAGAAGACCTCTCCCTGCCATTTACATGAGCGCACACCTGACACACGCCAACCCCAGCACCTCCCTTCCTGGAGCCAGTCCCCCAGGGTCCCCCTTCCTTAGCCACCTTTATAGCGGATCTGGATTTTGAGAAGGGAGGAAAGCAAAGGCAGGCCAAGTGGGGGAGGTCTGAAATAAAATTTCACCCTGTCTTCCCACAGGAAAACTGTAGCATATGTCAGGAAACAAGGCATGCCCGAGCATGCATGAGATTTGTTTCTAAGTGAAAAATCCACCCCAGTCCCATTAGTCTGGAGAACTAATTCTGCCTGATTAACTTAAACTTGCCGTGTAAGCGTGAAGTGTCACCTCAAGGTGCCAATCTCTAATTATGAGCACGCCTCTTCCAGAGCTGCTGCTTGTCCAAATTGAGCACATGACCACTCCTCCCCCCAGCCTTTCCACTCCGCAAATACGCACCCATTTGCCTTTTCCCAGTGAATGCAAATGGGAGAAACGAGAAAGGTTGCCCTTTGGAGATAATGATGCTGGAAATGCAATACATAATGGCTCCCTAGACAAGACCAGAATAGCTTCGTGTTTCTGCTTTTCCCATGCACAGAGAAGCTGACAGCCTGTTAGCATAAGCAGGCGTCTGAACTCCCCACCCCTCCCACAGTGCCTGGAGCCAATGTTTGTGGGGAGAGGCACCTGTTTATCATCATATACTTTTCTTCCAGCCCACTGGATCCAGCTCAGAACAGAGGCTGTAGCTGAGTGTTTGAGCCACCAGGAACCATAGGGACCCAGCAAGCACCTCTGTTCAGTCTTTTGACCAGCCCTGCAACCAGACAGTAACCCACCAGCCCAGTCAGCTTCCAGGCAAGAAAGACTTGAATCCACTTTTTCTCTTTTGCACCCCCCACCCCAAAGCCCAAGCTAGAGTTGAGGGAAGTGACAAAAATGATTTGGGGCTGGCTGGTGGCTGAACTTCATCGGAGAGTCTTGTGTGAAAGCTGAAGCCTAATTGCCACGAGGGGAGGGCAATTCCATGCGGGGCAAACTCAGCGCCTGTAGGTAAAGCTGCATTTCTCTCAAAGAGCAGACAGCAACAGCCAGAAGCTTGGCATCCTTGGGCTGTGCCTGGCCTGGCTTGGGAAGGGGGCTCATGTCTGATGGCAGTGGGCTTCCAAGACGGACTCCAGGCAGGTCAGCAGACCACTTGTGGTTGTGGGAAACTCCCTCTCTTGTCTGTTTATAATGGACTCTTGGGTTCATTGACTTCTCCATCTCTCTAAACCCTCCTACCATTCCGTTCTCTTTGATGTTGTTGTTCATGTAATTGCCTCTCAGACCAAAGGTATGTTTGATGTCCACCACTGAAAGCATTATCTCTATCGATTTTCATTTTTCAGGCCTTGCATGGAACCTTAGATGTGGCTGGTGGGAGGCGATGGGCGTAAAACACTCACCATTCTGGCCATTCACTCTAATATTAAACATTTATATAGTCCTTGACACAACTCCTTCCCCACACATTGTTTAAAAGGGAGTCCATAATTGTCTTCTTAAGTTTAACTGAACCTTCAGCTCTGGCATCAACAGGAGGGTTGCCATGATTTGACCCAGGCAATCACCTGGGTTGGGTGCTCTTGGATGGTGAGTAACTTGAAGACAGGAAGAATATCTAGTCTACGTTTTTTGTTTGTTTTGTTCGGGGGTGTTTTTAAGTTTTTTCTTCTTCTGTTATGCTTTTAACCCCTGTTCCCCAACACTTGCCAACCGGTGGATGATCAGTATTTATAATGCAAAAGAGCAGAGTGACATTGACAGAGAAAACCAATGTGCATCAAGAACAAGTCCCCACAGACCAGCGCCGTGAGGTCCGAGCTGCCTTGTCTGACCGGCGAGAGAAAGGGAGAGATGGAAAGCCGGCTTCCGGGGACATGGGCCACAGCAGAGGCACCCGGAGGCTGCTCTTAAAGGATGGTAAGTTGTGTTTCAAAGATGGCCTCGCCGTATCTCCTGGGCTCTTCTGCAGCACCTACCACTGCGAGATGGCACCGTCTCTCCTCCCCGCAGTCCGGGCTGGCCATGGGCCTTAGTTTGAGCAATAGAAAGAGGCAGAACAATCACCATATAACTTTTTAGGTGGGGCCTTAAAAGGGTTGGAGCTTCTGCCGTTCATGTTTGGAACACCACCGCTTGGAAGCCAGCCACCTTAGAAGTCAGACTACCCTGCTGGAGAGGGAGAGAGAGAGAGAGAAACGTGGAGAAAGGACTGAAGCCACCCTGGACATTCCCATTCCAGCCAAGCTCCTACTCTTCAGATCTTGAGTAAATAAAATGGTGGTTGTTTTTTAAGCCATTAAGTTTGGGAGCATTTTGTTTCGCAGCCACAAATGACTCAAGCAAGGTAACTGGGCCCCACCCCGGACCCATGAATCTGATTCTCCAGGAATAGGACCTGGGCATCAGCTTTTTAACAGAACCTGCCTGGGACCTCCTAGTGACCTCTCCTGTGGACGGTTTCATTCGTGGCTCGCAGACTCAGTGGGTCTGAAGCCCTAGAGCACAAAGTGATCTGAGCTGCAAGAACCCGGCCAGGGACACACGTGGTGAGAGAGATAAGGCCACATCTTGGCAGGAACAGGGCACCAGAGAGTTCTGTGTGCAGAGCCCTAAACAGACCCATGGGATATCTGAACTGGATGAGGCCTTAGAGGGCGTTTTGCAAATTGGGAGCCCACGGCCCAGAGAAGGGAACTGACTGACTCAAAGTCACCTAGCTTATTCACGGCCTACTCGGACCAGAGCAAGGTCTCCTGAGTACTGGTCCACTCTTTCCCCTGCCCAACTATCTCTCAAGATGTCTGTGTCCTGAAGAGGGACAAAAGCAGACACTTTCTTAAATGCATGGGAAATATCTTAAAATATTAACTAAGCCATGTACGCGTGAGTACCAATTATTAATGTCCCAATTAATGTGGACATACCAAGAGTATCCAGAGTAAGAGAAAGATCAGAATAAGAGGTGGAAACAATCTGGGCTGCCTTCCTAAAAGAGTTGACCTTTGAAGGAAGAGGATGGGCAGGACTAGAGCAGGAATGGAGCAAACCCGGGCACAGAGGTTGGAATGAGACATGTAGGAGGAACTGCGTGATCTACTTGGCAGGTTCAGAAAGGCCTGCTGGGAAGGAACAGCGATTTATAAGATTCCGTCTAGGGTCTGTTTTCTTATCTGGTTCCTCCACCCGCAAAGGGGAGACAGGACTGGCAGCTGCCCAAAGGGGAGGGCCCATGACACAGACTTCCTGAGCCCCCACCCACCCCCCTGGGCTGCTAAGAAAGCTGACCAGGGCCTGGGAGACAACGGGCCCCAGAAACTCTATCTGTGAGGCTAAGGCTTCTGAACCTGGGGTCAGGATTCTGCTCTCCCCCCCCTTCTCCTCTCGAAGTCCAGCCCCCCTTTATCACAAGAGGAGGCCCCAGAAACACAACCCAAGCGAGTTTATTTTTAGCTTCTCATTCTTTCCTAAGAGCTGCACAGAGCACGTAACTGAAGTGTTCCCAGCTGCTCTGTGCTGAGGATTGAACAAAAGTGAAGGGATTTTGCTTGTAGTAGGAGAGGTCAAGGTTGAGCAGACAGAAGAACTACCGTTGTGGTCAGAGTGGGTGAAATGAGTGAGGTTGGTAAATTTATTTCTTTGACAAATAATTCTCGCTCAGCGACAGATCGATAAGGTTGTCTGCAGTTTCCGCCCTGAAGAACAGGTTCTTTGGAAAAGGAGTAAGAGGCTGGTAGGATGAGCCTGGGGAGTGGTGAATTAGAATCCAGGACTGCTGGTCTTGAACGAGTCACTGACTTCTCTGAGTGTCCGTTTCCACTCTGGGAAGATGGTATTAATGCTACTCTCGATTCCATAGGGTCCTTGTGGGGACCGATCAAGCCAACACTCGGAAAGTACACACTGCCTAGCAATGGCAATCGTTCAGTCAATATTCCCTTCTTGACTTCCCTGTCCTAACTAAACCCACTTTGACCAGCCCCAAGAGAGACTCTCATCTTTAACAGACACCCACTACGGACCTACCACATGCCAGGCATGGAATGAGGCAGGTTGCAATGTTACCCATCACCACACAACCACCTTGAGCACCGGGTGCTACTTACCCCCATTTCCCTGAGGCCCTCCTCATGGTGAACTCCACCCTGTAGCAGACCACAGTGACCGAGGGTCAGAGTGAGTGCAGAGACACAATGCAGTGGCAACACCAGGGTCCAAGTAACACGCCCCCTGCTTCTGACCTCCACACCTTCACAGATCATCAGGACCCTGGGTGCTCCAGGAGGGAAGCAAGCACCACCGGACCCACCCCCACCCCGTGTCTGGTGGACCCTGATCACCCCAGTTGAACTCAGTGAGCTGGCCCAGGTTGTGGAGCCAAGGAACTGCATTTCAAGCCAGTAACACAAATGCCACTGCCAACGTGAAGTGAACATTTCCTGTGTGCTTGGCACGGTGCTAATGAGTCCACATACATCACCTCACTTAATCCAAACAGCAGCCCTGCGATGCAGGTCCTACGATCATGCCCATTTCCGAGAAGGTGAAACTGAGCCCAAAAGAACTGAAGCAACTTCCCCAGAGTCGCTGAGTTGATAAGCGGCAGAGCCAGGACACAAATCTGGGTGCAAATCGGGTACTCGTTTGGGGTTTCCTTTGGTGAAGTTGCAACTTTAGTGCTTGACTTTCAGGCGTTCTGGCCCCTTCTTCCCACGAGGAGATCTTGCTCCCCACGGCTACCACCATGCGTGATCCTGTGACACAAGGACACCCTCTCACAGCCATCAGCCACCCGCAACCCCCTGCCCTGTGTGGGGCCAAGGCCCTGGCACCTGACCTGCCCTCTCTGTCTCTCCCTACACACCAGAGCCATTAGCCAAGGACAGGCGGGAAATTGTTCTGTTCACCCTGGCAATCTGCTTAGGGGCCGTGCAAGGAGGTATTTTTCCACTCGGAATAGGCCATTTCTCTTGCTCTCCCATTGTGAATTTCCTGCTTTCTGCACCATTGAGATTAGACTTCTGTCTGTGATAAAAGAAGGGCGCCTCGTGGCTGCTCTGCCCAGGGGCTGGTAAGGGATAGGGGCTCAGCTGGAGACATACCTGCCTATCATCATCATCACCATCATTTACTACCTGCTAAGCGCCCCCGAGGGCCTGCCCTAGACTTGGGAGTGCTTTGAGAGGACGGGGTGAGTTTTCTGCCACGAGGATACCTCCATGCAAACCGCCACCTGCAAGTCAAATACCCCAAAGCCTCTCTCACACAGGTGCGTTCAGACAAACATCCTCCAGGAGCACTTCTCAAAGTGACGTGCAAATCGCAACCACCGGGGGTTAAATCACACACTGCCGGGCCCCACCCCCCTGGGGGATGCCGATGCTTCTGGTCAAGGGTCCACACTTTGAGAACCAGGACCCTCATACAACCGCCAACAGCTCTCATATCATCACACATGTGCTCAAAGGCACGGACACATTTGGATATATGCGACCAGACACAAGGTCCTGCCTCCTCTTCAGCACTCTTGGGCCCCATTCTCCTGCCTCGCTCTCTGGGCTCCAACCTCTCCCGTCTTCTTTGCATTCTTCAAGCTGTGCTCCTCCTGCTTCAAGCTGTGCTCCTCCTCCCTCAGGAGGGAAAAGAGGTGGGAGAAGAGTGAATTGAGGTGGAAAGGCAGGAATGTGGGGAATGGCAGGAGATTCTCCTGGCTAGATGATTCCCACTGAGGGTAGAAAAAGAGTTGTGAAGCTTTCTCTCCAATGAAACACGCATCCTGCTAATCTTTGTCTGGTTAGTGCCTCCTTAGCCCTCAGACCTTAGCTCTAATAGCCCTTTTCCAAGGAAGCCTTCTCTGATTTCCTCTACTACCCTGGCCACCATCACTAGACCAAGGCCGAGCCCAGTTTTAAGTGGCCATATCTTCATATAATTTTTCGTTACGTGGTTATGGCAGGTTTAAAAAAAAATGTATGTCTCAGGGGCCCTTGGGTGGCTTAGTCAGTTAAGCATCCAACTCCTGATATCAGATCAGGTCATGGTCCCAGGGGGACCCCCACATCAGGCTCCACGCTGGCCATGGAGCCTGCTTGAGATTCTCTCTGTCTGCCCCACCCCACCCCACATGTGCATGCGGGCACTCCCGCTCACTCGCTCTCTCTCAAAAAAAAGTATGTTTGACCCCAGGAGAGACAGGATCATGCAGAGTTTCTCACAGTTACATCCCTACCTGCGCATCTGCCTCATGGTAGATGCTCAGAAACATTTGTTGAATGAATAAACAAACCCCCACACATGTGCGCAGCTCACACGTACACACAGGTATTCACACGAGAATACATTCACGTGCGCTCTCTCACGTCTTCCCTCAGCATTCTTTGCAGAAAAAGGCAGCAGACACTGTTTGGACATTGTTTGAGGTATAGACGTTAATTCAACTCTTCTGAAAAACAGTTCAGCATTTGGAATAGAAATGTAAACCATCCTACTTATTGAAATTTACTCTTAGAAGATCACGGCTTCAGAATGAAGCATGCCCAAAGAAATTCATGGCAATGTGTTTATAAAGCAAACCCTGGAAACTACCCCTACTGAGATGTCCACTGACAGATGAAGTAAATGGATGCATCTATACAGCGGGATAAAATATGATAACATGCGTCCCTTTGGAGAAGGTGCTTAGCTCATATTGTGGAGAAAATGAAATCAAGATACAAAATAATCTGTAAAATATGATCCCATTTACATAAACTTGTAGCCTTCTCTCTATGAATGCATAGAGTTGTAGAAAGATGTTACCAAAATGCTAAGAGTATTTACCTTCAGGTGGTGGGATTTATTTTTTTAAGATTTTATTTATTTGAGAGAGAGAGAGCGAGCACAATAGAGCATGAGTGGGTACAGAGGGAGAGGGAGAAGCAGACTCCCCACTGAGCCAGGAGCCCGACGTGGGCTCGATCCCAGGACCCCGAGACCATGACCTGAGCTGAAGGCAGACACTTCACCGACTGAGCCACCCAGACGCGCTGGACGGTGGGGTTTCAAGTGCCTTTTACTTTCTTCTTTGCAATAGGACCTGCTTCATATTGTTGTCGGAGATTAAATGAGATAAAGTGTGTGACGATGTGGAGTTTATAGCATGAGGCTCGGCGTACATGGTTCTCTTTATATCATTTGTATAGCGTCCAGAATTGCTTTGATTTTTAAAAATTCTCCTGCAGTGAGAGCCAAGTTACAAAATCGCAAAAACAATGAAGCTTTAAAACAGATCCAGCTGGAAAGGGCCAAGGAGGGGACACCAAGATAAATAGTAGGTATGTGTCCTCTACCTCAGACCCCATTCCCAGCATTTAACACCGTCCTCAGTACTAGAAAGTACTTGCAACAATTTGTTGAATTAACTGGATTTGGAGCAGCCATTAGTCCCATGAGAAGGTTTATCAGAGAAGAGCCTGATGGAGTACTTATCCCTAGTCTCACCACGAGGCAGACCCCACCCAGGCCTCATTGCTGATATTGAGGGCATCAGCTATGCTTCCCCAACGAGGTGGAGTGATTGGAGTGTGTATCTCTCTCTCTCTCTCTCTCCCTCCCTCTCTTTTAAAGATTTTATTTATTTATTTATTTATTTATTTATTTGAGAGACAGAGCAGAGCTTGAGAGCATGAGTCAGGGGGGTGCAGGGGTAAGGGGCAGAGGGAGAAGCAGACTCCCCGCTGAACAGGGAGTCCAACTCAGAGCTGGATCCCAGGACCCCAGGATTATGTCCTGAGCCAAAGGCAGATGCTTCACCAACTGAGCCACCCAGGCGCCCCGACTGGAGTGCTTCTAACTAAAATTAGAGCCCTCGCCCGGGACGCGTCACGCCCAGGAAGTTAAGGAAATATAAATCCCCACTCTTCTTTCTCCCACCCACTGAGCTCTTCACTACACTTCAGTTAAATTAACATCTCTCTTCTTCAACAGGACACAGCATCACCGCAGAAAGGTGACTAGCCTTCGGCTTCTTTAGATGAGAGATTGTTCACTTTTTCCTGAAAGTGGGCAGTAGGGGTAAGATAAAGACATGGTTCCAATAGAATTTCCAGGAAGCAACTCTCCAAAGTCGACACCTGCAGATTTCCAGTTTTTGTCTTGTTGTGTGGCCTAATGCAGCAGTCCTCAAAGTGTGGGGGTGCCTGAGACATTGTCAGGGGATCAGAGGGTCGAAACTATTTTCATAATAATAGTGTGATGTCGTTTGCCTCCTTCATGGTGTTGATGTTTGCACCAACAGTACAAAACAATGGTGGGCAAAACCGTTCGCTCCTTCACATGCATCAAGGCGATAGGGCCAAACTGTGCTTCTCATCACTTCACCACCACACGCTTGCCAGCTTCACTTAGGAACATCCTTGGTGAAGCAGTAGAAATTATTAATTATTAAAAGTTATTAATTTATTTAAATCTCAATCCCAAAGACATGTCTTTTTAATATTTAGTGTGAAAAAAAATGGAAGCACTTCTGCTGCATACCAAAATTCTAAGGTTGTTTCGAGAAAAAGCACTTGCATGTTTCAGCTGCTGGCTGAACTAGCCACTTTTTTCATAAACATCATTTTCACTCGAAAGAAGATTGACAAACAATGATTACTCTGACTTAATAGTTGGCAACCATTTTCTCAAAAATGAACAAAATGAGATTGTCACCTCAAAGAAAACATCTGACAATGTTTGTTACAAGTGACATAATTTAAACTCTCAATTGAAAATTAGAATTTTGGAAAATTTGGATCCTTCACAGGAGCTTCCCAATCCTTAAAGGCTTTTCTGATGAGATCAGTGGTGATGTGAATAGATATAGTTTTTTATATTGCATGATGAAACGTGTCAACATCAGGAAGACGTTCGTAACTCAGAACCAATATTTTCCAAATGATCAATGCATGATGTCACAAAATTAGACATGGGTAAAAACCCATTGAGAGTGCAACATAGACCAAGATTTTAAGACAACCAAGTACAAAAAGTTCATTGACAGAGATCAGATTCCACGTTGCAACTAAAATTTATGAAACAGCCACTTGTCAAGTTTGCGTGCAGTATCAAAGTATCCACAATTACTTGAAAAGTGAAAATACTCTTTCACTTTCCAACTCTGTATCTGTGTGAGATCAGATTTTCTTCATATATTTCAACCCAAACAACATATCACAACAGACTGAAAACTGAAAAAGTATGAGAATCCAGCTGTCTTTTGTTAAGCCAGATATTAAAGAGATTTGCAAAAATGTAAAACAATGCCACCATTCTTATTTTGTTTTGAAAAATATAGTATTTTAATAAAATTATTATTTATGTTAACATGTGATTAAATACTTAGCTATCAAGCTAATGAAATAGGTGCAATATCTGTATGCTGAAAACTATAAAGCTTAAATGAAAGAAATCAAGGAAAATCTAAATAAATGGATAACATGGGGCATCTGGGTGGCTCAGTCATTAAGCATCTGCCTTCAGCTCAGGTCATAATCCCAGGGTCCTGGGATCGAGCCCCACATCGGGTTCCCTGTTCAGTGGAGACTCTGTTTCTCCCTCTCCCTCTGCCCCTCCACCGTGCTCATGCTTTCTCTCTCGCTCTCTTTCCCTCAAATAAATAAATACACGGATAACATACCATGTTCATGGTTTGGAAGACTTAATAGTTAACATGTTAATTCTCTCCAAATGGATTATAGATTTACCACAACCCCAATAAAAATTTCAACAGGATTCTTTGTAGATAAAGACAAGATGGTTCTAAAACTTGAATGGAAAAATAAGGAACCAGAATACTCAAAATAATTTTGAAAAAAAATTTGGAGAACTCACCCTACCCAACTTTAAGACATACTATAAAGCTAGAGTAATTAAGACAGGTGGCACTGGTGAAAGGATAGACACACAGATCAATGGAATATTACAGAGGCGAGAAACATACCCACACAGATATGCTCCACTGACTTTCAACAAAATGAAAGGGCAATTGGATGGGAAACGTGCGGTCTTCAATAAATGGTGCTGGAACAACTGGACATCCATTAACAAACAAATGAACCCCAACCTAGATCGCAACGGTATCCAAAAGTTAACTCTAAACGGATCCTGGTCCAAATAAAAAGCATAAAACAACAAAATTCTTAAGGGAAAACATCAAAAAAGAGTCTTCATGAGCTTAGATTTGGCCAAGAGTTCTTAGCACAATCCAAAAAGGAAAAAATAAATAAATAAAAAGATAAATTGGAATTCAGCAACTCACAACTTTTGCTTTATAAGGGCACAATTAAGAGGATGAAAAGACAAGCCACATAGGGAGAAAATATTTATAAATCACATATCCAACAAAGCCTAGTTTCCAGAATATATAAAGAACTCTCAAAATTCAACAATAAGAAGACTAGTACCTCAGAATTCAACAATAAGAAACAAACAACCCAACAAAGAAACAAGAACTGAACACTTAGCCAAAGAGGATCTACAGATGGCAAAATAACACATAAAAAGATGCTCAACATCATTAGTCGTTAGAGAAATGCAAATTAAAACCATAATGAGATACCACTGCACACCTATTAAAATGGCTGCCTTAAAAAATCCGAGCAATACCAATTACTGGGAGAATGAGGAGCAAGTGAAACTCCTGTATCGCAGGTGGGAATGCAGAATGGTACAGATCCCCTGAAAACAGCCTGGCAGTTTCTTGTAAAGTTAAACATATGATCACTATATGACCCAGCAACCCCACCTGTAGTAATTTATCCTAGAGGAATGAAAACTTCAGTTACATGAAAATCTGTACTCTACCACTGAAATCTACGCTCATCTTAATTTCTGCCATGATCTTATCAAGAAGGAATGGCTTTGACTCAAAAGAAAATTTATAGGCCTTTGTGCGATGTTTATGACAGAGACAGGGCTGAACTGTCTCCAAGGAGAAGGGCTTTGGGGGCTGAGAAGGAGGAAGCTGCTAGAACCTGACCCAGGGAGAGGGGGATTCTTGAAATTAGGGGTACAGAGAGCAGCAGATTCTCAAGCTATTGCCTATACCTGTAAAATCCTCTGAGGGGTGCCTGTGAAGGCTGCAGATGGAGCGCCCAGCCTCGAGAGCAGGGTACAGGCTCCCTCAGAGCCTACCATCCTGGGGAAGAACAGGATGAGGAATGCTTTCCAGCCAGGCTGGAACGTTCAGAGTCAGATTTTCATCCACTTTTAAAAAGAAAGGTGACATTTCTTGTACCTTCATGGCATGGAGCAAATTCCTGCTGACTCCACTGGGTGTTCGTTGGAACCCCAGAGAGCTGAAGGTGGCCTCCCGGGGAACACCACTTACGGAGCTTGTGGGAGACAGAGGGAGCAGCCGGAAGGCCGGCAGGGAGAGCTTGATGCCACAGAAGCTATGGCAGGTTCACCAAGTAGGGAGTCCTCAACCTTTCAGTGCTGCAGGGAGTTCCCATAGGATGAAGACTGAAAAGTTTCCGTTGGATTTGACAACATGGTGGCTCATTGATGTGATGGGGCAGGAGCCAGATGGCTCTGGCTTGAGGAGTCCTTGGGGCACGAGGATGTGTGTCCCCTCACAGCCCTGAGCCATCAGTTCCATTGGCTGAGTGGTCAGGTGCTTCCAGGGCAGGGCCAGTGCCAGATACCCATCCTGGTCCCATCAGTGGCAAGACAGAGCAGAGTGAGCTCAACCAAGTGGATCTCCATGACTTAGAGAAACCCCCAGCAGAAGACATCCACCTGCCCCAGGTGGTAGTGTCACCTTAAGGGGCGATCACTCCATTGCTATAAAACTAAGAGGCAGGTTTATACAGAGAAATGGCAAATCTCCTAAGAAACTTGAACCCTTTGAAGATGTATTCAAATTCCCCTCTCCTATCTCATTTGTTTGCTGAAGGGATAGAGACAGAGGGGAAGGATCTGGCCCTTTTGCTGCAAATTCAACATTTGTTTAGAGGGCTCAGTATGCCAATCACTTCGTCCCACGTGTTTACACATAGCCTCCCACTTAATCCCGCAGCAGCACATGGGAGAGCTACGCTTATGCTGCATGAGGGAACAGGGAGGTTGGCTGGCCCAACGTCACATAACTCAGTTAAGTGCTGGAGTCGAATTTGTGCCTCCAGGTACCTCGAGTCCAACTTCACTGCTCTCTCCACTAAAATGTAGTGTAGTTAGGATGAATTCAAAGAAGACTCCCAGCTCTCTCCTTGTATGAAAAGTGAAGAACTTATTCTGACTCAGGCATTGGTCAGAGGAGATATCCTGTTATGTCCACATCCCACATCCCGCTGGCAGGAGCTGAGCCAGGCAGGACCAAAGCCCAGGCCGTGCCCTCCTCTTCTCTGAGGACTCCTCTGAGACAATCTGAGCTGCTTATCTCCGGAGCATGTCCTCCATATTTTGAGAGGACTCATCGCGAGACTAGTATGAGCTTGCTGCCTGGGCTGGGCAGCAGAATTCCAAGAAACAGGAAGCCTGGGTCAGTGCAGAGGAGGTAGAGAACGAGTGGCATGAGCCTCTCAGGGCCACCCACCCACACTGAGGGGACATGGAGGTGTCCTGGGGTGACAGCTTATTATGGCATTGGAGGGCCTCCCAGAAAGCATCCACTTGGGACGTGGGTGCAAGAGGAGTCAGGGGGGCCACCTCCCATTCATAATGCATTTGTCTCAGGTTCTGGAAACTGTATGAGCTAAGCCTCCAGTCGTGTGACACTCTGAGGGGTGTGCCCAGCCCTCTCTGGGGAGCTGTCCCGCCCTGCCCCTCCCACGGCAGAGGCCTGGTGGAGAGTGGAAAGATACATGGAGCCAAGGCAGATCCTATGAGGTCACAGCTAGGAGAGACCTACCTGACTCAAGAAAGCAGCGTTTAAAATCAGACAGCCTGGATTCCAAGCCCAGCTCTACCACTTTAGCAGTCGTGTCTTTCGGGGAAGCTCATTTCGCTTCCCTTGGCCTCTGTGTCCTCATCCGTGAAACAGGGATAATAGTGCCTACTCCGAGCTCTCGGGAGATAAGACACATCAGGTGGTTAGCACAGCCTCTGCTATATAGCACACATTCCGCAGATGCTAGCCCTTATCATCATTATCCTCATCATTATCATTACAGGGAGCGCTCCACGTGCATCTCCCAAGGCCCCCCCAAGTGCATCAGCACACTGGCTAAGCAATTATGGGAAACAATAGCACTTGGGAAGCTAACCAAACTCCAGAGGCAGCTGGAAGGGCAGCGAGGCTATAACCGGCTCTGCCTCCAAAGAACTAGCCTCTGCCACACACCCAGCACACTCACGTGGCCCTCCCCTCCTTCCCTGGGGTAAATTCAGCTGTCGGTGGAGCTGACAAAGCCAGAGAGTCTGAGTGGTACCTGGAGAGGCCTGGGACCCAGGGACCAGAGGACGGGGTCACCAGTGACCCCCCCATCCCCCGCCAATACATACATGCACATCTTTCTGGAAATTCTGGACCAATTAGGGAAGTCCCATCCCCCCGTTCCATGATTCTTACGGCCTCTATAAATGTCCAGTGTCTAAGGAAAGTGTTTGAGATACTGCTTTTTCTCTATCTTCTCTCTCCCACGCACACCCCTGCACCCCTGCAAGTCACTTCTGCCCTAGGAAGCCAGAGAGAGAGAAGAAGGGTCTGAAAAATAATGTGGAGGGGCTCCTGGGTGGCTCAGTCATTAAGCGTCTGCCTTTGGCTCAGGGCGTGATCCCAGGGTCCTGGGATCGAGCCCCGCATCAGGCTCCCTGCTCTGCTGAGAGCCTGCTTCTCCCTCCCCCACTCCCCTTGCTTGTGCTCCCTCTCTCGCTGGCTGTCTCTCTCTCTGTCAAATGAATAAATTAAATCTTTAAAAAAAAAAATAATGTGGAAGGGAGCCTCCTCACTGGATGTTCAGATGGATGAGAAATAAGCTTTGGGTTAAGCCGCTGAAGTTGTGGGAAACTGTGGGCTATTATTAGGGTTTCTGTGTTATCCCTACTTGTTAGTATGCTAAACCTGGCACCTGCCCCTCCCCCATACCTTTTTGTTGGGCTGGAGCCAGAAAAGAACTGAAGGAGGGACTTCTCCCTCCCACACTGACATGAGAGAGTTAAGAAAACAAATCTGAGGTGTCTGCAGGCCAGGCCCATGGACACAGGCCTGGAAAATTCTGTATTCATGGCCGGAGGCAGGGGTGTGGACAGTGGGGCGCTGGCCATGCATCAGTGGGAGCATAACGACAGAGGTCAACATATTCAATACAGGAAAAATAAGTGCAGAGCAAGAAGGGATAGATCTTTCAGCAGCCATGGGACCGCCTCTCCAATTCTGTTGGAAATACTTGAGAAAGCTTTGGGGCTTTCTTATAACTGTGCCTCTTGCTAAGCTTGACAAAGGCAGAAGTACAGAAAGAGGACGAAGGGAAAAGGAGAATGGACAAGCACTGGATTATCCTTCACCCACCCCCATCTGGGTTTTTTTTGTGAAGGTTTACTTACTTTTTAAGACTCCTTTCAAGCCTCACCTCCTCTGTGAAGCCCTCCCTGATCTCTCCAGGTACAACTCGTAGCTTCCAAGCTTGGTGTCCATACTCACCATAGTTTCCATCACACTGGGTCACAGTCGTGAGTTCCTGAGGACACTGTCATAGTCTTTATACCCCTGGGCCTGGCATGAGTACCTGGTACAGAGTAGGCACTGATATGGCGGGTAGGTGGCTGGCTGGCTAAATAAATATGCAGAACCCACAGCTGAGGAACCAAAACTAAGAAGCCAGACTGAGGCTGTCTGGGTACCTGGGTGGGCAGGGTATCAGTAGAATATCCAATCACCAATTTTTCAGGTCACACAACTTTTATTGCTGAAGGCCATTGCCGGGGCTGCTGTAGACATGCACGTTGCCCTCCCCCACCCCCAGTCCTGATAACATGCAACTAGCCCCCTCGGACTCTGCCCAGCCTTGCTGCGTGCCTGAGCTGGGCTGGGCTGAGCCGCGTGCACCCTGCCTCTGAGAGTCATAGCACCATGAGGCAGGCCCAAAGGAAGTGAGGAGAATGGGACTGGGCAAGGAACAGGTGGCCCAGAGGAAAGGCTGGGGAAGGCCCAGGCCTCTAGCTGGCATGGAGGCCAGGCATGCTGATAGCTTACAGGAACAGCGCAACTCAGATCCTTCGACATGGCTGTTCGAAGGGCCTGGCACAGTGTCAGCTCTCTCTCCATGGCAGTGTTCATGTCCGTGCCAGGTGTCTGAAACAACGGAGAACTTGAAAGGTGGAGAAGCGGAGAAGAAACTGCAAGGCCCAGGACAGCACTAGGAATGAGGGGGGCCTGTCCATCTGGACTCTCTCAGGCTCCGAGGCCCACGGAGAAGCAGCAGCCATTTCTTCACGTCCTGGTTGTGGCCTTCGGATGAAGCAACGCTTGTGGCTCTCTGTGATGGGTTTGCTGGCCAGCCCGCACGAGGACTCCCTACCCTGAGGACCCCAGAGGGGCTCCTTCATCCGGTCCCTTGAGGTCAGGAACATTCAGCAGGACTCTGGAATGGCACAACTCCCATAAGTCCCTTGGAGTTTTTGGGGTGATGGATGCTAGCACTTCAGGCTCCTGGAATTTTTGGAGAATCTTTAAAAATGCATCTACTTCCATTTCTTGAATATAAAAATAAAATAAAAATCTGGCCCGACTGCCTGTGACTGAACAAGAGCAGCTGTGAGCCTGGACAGCCGCAGCGCAGCCAGACCTCCACATCCGGGCACCAGCAGGAGGTCTGAGAAAGGGCAGGAAGCTCGTAATGCCCAGGGGAGCATCTTCCCGCTAGGGCCAGCCCAGGCCCTCCACCACCTGGACGTCACCTGCACTGATGGTGGCCACTCAATCTGGGCTGGTCTCCGAATCAGTGTCAGAGGAGCAAGAATTCCTGAGGTGCAATTCCAGGCCCTTCTCTGGGGCCCTGTTTGGGCTTCACCTCCTCCAACCATATGGACACCCCCGCAGGAACCTCCACAGTGCCCAAACTATTAACTCCAGGTGCTTTCCAGCCTGGGGGTTTGGGAAGAGCTGACAGCTCCCCTGGTTTCTGAAGACCTTGGGAGAGCAGCAACATATACGCGTGCACACACACACATGCACACGCGTGCACGCACACACATGCACACACGTATGCCCATTCACAGAGGCAGCAGACAGTGGAGGTGGGAGTAACGAAGGTGCCTGGTGGCCTTTAGCCCAGGTGACACTGCAGGTGGCCCAGTCACTTTGGCCAGTGCCGTGAGGTGGGACAGGCCAGCTGCTTAGGATTTCCGGAAGCGCACCTCCCTCTGAGGATGAGAACAGGGAGAACAGGGTGAGGCTGGGTCAGGAATACAGATGTCGAAGGTGGGCTTTCAGAGCCTGAAATTCAGTCCAGCTGTCACTGCCCACTGATCCTCGGAGAGAGGAACCATGGAAACAGAGAGACCCACCAGAATGGATTTCTGGAGCAGTCCCCCAGGCTCTCTGCACTGCTCTGCCCTCGCTCGGGCAGAGGAGGGAAGTTGAGCAGAGCGTCCCTGCTTTATGACTAAGATGGCAGGTGCAGGGAAGGTAGGGCTGCGCTGGGTCAGCAGAGGTGGGGGTGAAGCCTGGCACCCCAGATCTCCATGAGACTAACTTCCTGCCAAAGAGGGAGGCCTCCTGCACACGCCGCTCCAGTGGGCTGTGTGAATTCACACCTTGGCCAACCCTGGGGAGAGGACACGCTACTGGGGCCAGCACCCAGCCTGGGCCCCCTCTTTCTAACCCTTCAGAGAACGAAAACGGAAGGAGAGAAGCAGGCAGCTGGGGTTGGCCCAACATTCGATTCCTGTCCTGTCCCGTCTTCTGCACTTTCTGAACACCCCCAAACATAAGGGGGTGAGGGGACCTCTGCTAAGACCCTGGGGAAAGCCTGGGCCCTCTACCAGGCACCCCACCTTTGGGGAGCTCACCTCAGTGAGCAGTGGCCCGCGCAGCCTCTCACCTCCATCTTGCTGTAAATCCAGGGGAGGACTTCGGTCACTCTGGTGTACACGCCGGGCTTGTTTCTCTGGCCACAGCCCGTGCCCCAGCTGGTGACCCCTGCCAGGTACCAGCGGCTGTTCTGCTCACAGACCAGGGGCCCCCCGCTGTCTCCCTGTGGGGGGAGCACACATCTCAGCAAGGGGGGACAGGTGGTCCTTGAGCAGGAAATGGCAGGCACTTGCTTCTCAGTCCGAACCCACCACCCCAGCCTTCCCCCACGGCCCCTGGCTCCCAGGACCTGAGCCCCGCCCAGAAGCAGCCTCACCTGGCAGGAGTCTCTGCCTCCCCGAAGGTCCCCGGCACACATCATCCTTGGGGTAAGGTAGCTGTCGTACACCAAGAAGTCATTGCATTTCTTAAAGTCAATGAGGTTGACTTGTACCTCCCGGAGAAAGGGGGATGTCTTCTCTTCAGCGAAGCCGAGGCAAGAAAAGGGAAGATGGGAAAGGAGTGAGACCAGATCTGGACCCCTTTGCGACCTTCTAGCTGCTCACCTCATGACCCAGACTCAGAGCTTCCTGGGAGCGGAAGGTACCATGCCCATGGCTAGCCACCCAGAACATAGGGGCACACACACAACCCGTGCCACACACAACCCGCTACACATAACACAGAGACAGACATGAACACACGTGGCACTTAAGAGTTCTCAGGAAATAAATGTATAAGCCCTTATGTACAGACCTGTATATAAACACATTTGGTATATTCTTATAGGATAGCTTTTCTGAACTTATGTAGCTGTATGTGAAAGTAGCGGATATCAGTTAAGCCTGTGTCAACATTTGGTATCTTTTTCACTCGCACATTTGGTATCTTTTTCACTTGCACATTTGACACTTTTTCTTTTGATTGACTAAAGCTACATATACTTAAAAAAAAAAAGGCAAAAGCAAAAACAAAAAAAACCTTTTTTTCATTTTGTTTTCACTTTTTTAAAAAAATTCAATAATTTCAATTTAATGGGGGCTTTTTCAGTGGAAGAGTTAGTCCAAAGTGCAAGAAACAACCAAGTCTCTGAGCAAAGGGAGTATGATACGGATAGCACCAGCTTGGCAGGTTCTACATTATTCTAGACTATCTAGACTTAGTTCTGTCTATCAGAAATTACCAGGGTGACCCTGCGCAAGGGACGGAGCCCCAAAGGTGTTCAGTTTCCTCATTTGTAAAATGGGGAGAATGGGTCAAGGGGAGAACTCGGGAGATTAAAAGTTTCTAACAGGTGCTATGAGATGTAATATAAACTGGTCCACTGTGTGTGGAGGCGAGGTGAACACACACATCCACACACAGGCCCATGAATCTCTATGCCCAAACCCTCATCTAGATAGGCCCTCCTCTATACACCCTGACACATCACCCACACACACTCCATACAGACGCACATGTACACACACACAGACACAGTCTAGCATCTCTGCCTCTCACCATCGGTCTCCTTGGTCTTGCCAAAACCTGTGATCCAGCAGTTCTCATTGAGGCTGAAGGTCTGTCCGTGCATAGGGAGGCAGGCAGGGTGGATGTGAGCTACAATAAGACCACAAGACATCAGAGCAGGGACAAGGCTGGAGGCCCCAGCTGGGGTGGTAGTGTGGAGGGACAGGGGTACCCATCCCCTCCTTGCCCCCAGTGTGGTTCTGAGTCTTCCAGGGCCTTGAACAGACCACGCAAGAAACTCAGTCACTCTATCTTGACCCTCCAGCCTTCGGGTTGCTGCTGGAGTTCCATCAAGCATTCTGATCTCAGTGGACGCCATGTGGGCTGAAGCATATCCCTCGGAAGCTCCCCTGTGCCACACAGATCCCCGGGAGGGTTTAAGGCTCTCCCTTCCAGGAGTGGCTTTCCTGGCTAAGCCTCCTCCACGCCCGTCCATCAAGGAAGGAGCAGCATCAGACTAAGTCCCAGGCATTAGCGCCACGGTATCTCAGCGGTGTGTCCAGCCTGCTTTGGGGAGAGCACTCACGAGTGGCTCAGGGCCTGAAGCACTTCTCCAGGTCAGACAACCTCCCCAAGTGGGAAGAGCACATCCCTAGAGGCACAGACCACAAAACCACTGCTCACTTGCTCTCATGCTCAGAAACATTTAGAAGGTACTGCTGTATATCACGTCACAGTTCCCTCTGAGGACTGGGATCTTTAGACTAGGGCGTGGACCACCAAACTCCAATTTGCAAGACAAAAATATCAGTTGATAGAGTGTTTGCAGGGTTCTCCATTGTTTGTTATGCTCCCCACAGCTTCCTGCACCTAGAACAGTGCCTGACACATACAAAGTACTCAGCAAACATAGAAAGGAAGAAAGGAAGGAACGACACACAGGAAGGGAGTGTGGGAGAGGGAATGAATGCTAGATTCTTCTCCTATAAATTGGGCTCTACATATCGGGGTCTAACACATTTGTCTGTTAGAGAGTAAACAAACAAAAAAAGATATGAAGGAATGGCATCAATTATTAACCAAAAAATGCAAAACATAATTTCTTAAAATATGCTCATTTTTAAGATGTAGGGTCTTAAAAACATTGAACACGGTTCTATCCTCCACCCGTTTTTATGGGGGAATTAAACTTATCAGTGAGTTTTCACAAGTTTTCTCAGATAGTACTGTGACTTGAAAGGGCTCGGCCCACCAAAGGAGTTTAAGAAAGTCTACCCTGATTTCTAAACCAAAAATCAGGGCACATGGTCTGACCACAGGACTAGATAAATCTAAGCTGTGATTCTCAGACTCGAGGTGTGCTTCCTGCCCAGGGGCCTATCAGAGTCTGGAGAGGGACTGCCACAGTCTGAAAAGCATATGCAATGTAATAATAGCTTTTATTTGGTTTTACAGATTACTTAATTTGATTTAGAATTCCAAATAACATTAAGGGGGGGTTGGGTGGTGGGCGATCTGGATGGTTAGCCAAATGCAGTCTGGGTTTGGCAAGGTTGGAAAGATCTGTTCTGGTCCTGGAGACTGACTGCCCCCTCTTCGGTGGGCATGAGGGGTAAGCCACGCGCAGAGGACGGCTCCTCGGCTCCTCGCCTTGCAGTCCCCAGACTCCACGAAATAGGCTGGTAGGCGAGAGCGGAGGAGGAGTGGCAGGGAGGCTGGTCTGCTGGTGGGTGTGGCTCTGGGTGGGCGTGGTCCTGGGCCAGCCCCGCCCAACCGAGCTTCCTGCAGTTTCCTCCTCCTCACCCCACTCCGATGACCTAGTGTCTGACTCACGACCGACACCGCCTGTGTAATTAATGTGCCAGGAAAGACCAGCTCACAGGCTCAGAGCACGAGAAAGGCTGGACTAACCTGAGAGCACTCCAAGGCTTCCGGAAAACCCGGTCCACCTTAGCGATCCTTCTTCAGAGAAGCCCCATGTGTGCCACCTCGGCTCCCCCAGCTGTCCCCACCATCGTGTCTTTGGCCTCTCCTGGCTGTCTGCGTGTCAAGCATTGTATTTGCGATCGCAACCGCAGCGCGCGCTGCAGAGCAGCAGACACACAGTCTTATTTGAGAAGTGCGCTTGCATGAGTGAGTGAATTAATGGATGAAACCGTCTTTGATCTCCTGACAACTCCCCTAGCATTTCCGCCCTGTCGCCAACCTCATGGCAGTTCACTGTCTGAACGCGTCCTCGTTCTGTGCTCCCAAGTGCAGTGATCGCAATTTACCAGCAGAGAGCCCCGCGCCAAGAGCTTTTTGCTCGGGAGGCAGACCCACCTGGATCCCATCCTGGAGCTGCCACTTATTACTCCGTGGCCTTGGGTAATTTTCTCTCCCTGAGGCTCCATCTCCTCCAATGTAAAACGAAGCTAATAATAGCACCTGCTCTACAGGATTGGTTGGGAAGAGTAAATGATACCACAGCTGTAAAATGCCGACCACAGCTGTAAAATGCCAACCACAGTGCCCAGCCCCTGTTAAGTGCTCAATAAATATGAGTGAAGCAATTCAATCTATTTATATTGGTTAAGACCAGTATCCAAGCCTTATCTCTGTCACCAACTTGCAACGTAAGATGTGTCATTTGGGACAACCTTATTTCCAGCCTCCGGGCCTCAGTTTCCCCAATAGTAAAGTAGAGGTGTTCCATTAAATGATCCCCAAGAGCCTTTGACTTCCACCGTGCGGAGGCTTTGGGACCCCAAGAGGGGTCTATGGACGTGGCAAGGCTGGGCCCCGAGGGCTGCCTGGAGGAGCTGGTGTGGCTATGACTCACCAGACAGCGTCAGGGGCTTGGAGAGCCGCAAGAGGGCGATGTCGTAGTCGTCTTCCTCATCCGTGTAGTTGCCATTGATGATGATCTGGGAGATGGAGGCTGCCTCAGGCAGCTGGAGCAGGTTGCTGGTGCCCGCATAGACCTTCCAGCCCTCCAGAATCTTCTCCCGGGTCCTGCAAGAGCCACAGGGAGCATGGTCCAGCTCCTCGACCAGCAGAGGCCCCTGGCAGCGTCTGCTACACACAGGGAGCCGCAGCTGCAGCACCAGCTTACAGGCAAGGGGAGGGACAAAATGACCTTGGAAGGGAGCCCTCCATCTTAGCCCAGGGCTCCAAAACCACCCCCTTTCTCCAAAAGCCCATCCTAAACTGGCCACCCAGCACCTCACAACAATAAAGAGGAACGATGGGCATGACCTCTGAGCATTTACCCCCACTGTCTCCTCTGCGCGCCACCAAGCTTCCTGCCAGGTGGACAGGACACATCTCAGAAGTGTTGTCCTCTGCAGAAATAGAGCTTTAGACAGGACAAAATGACCTGCCAAAGACTCACTCACTACTGGGGAAGCCAGTGCCCCTGAGGCCTTGTCCTCAGAGCCTGTTCCTGCCCCCCCAGCTCAAAGGGAGAAGGCTAGCTGGGGACAGTCAGAAGCTGACAGCAGCACGCTCCCTGTCCCTCCATTCCCTGGGACAGCATTCCTGATTCCTCGGGCTCCTCTCCTGGAAGTTGCTGTTGCAGGAAGCGGTAACAAACCCTAAGCCTCTTTATTTCAGCCCTGTCTTCGGTCTTCAGGGAAAGTCTCCCAAGCCCTTTTTTTTCTGCCTGCCTCACCCTCCCTCCGGGCCATCCAGGTTCTTTTCTCATTGTGGGCGGTGCTCAGTTCAAGTAACTCCAACGCCCAGCCCCAGGACCAAACAGCAACTACTGATTATGTCCCTGACCCCGGGGGCCCGGGCTGGCCACCAAAGGTCTCCTCCGCAGAGAGACAAGTCAGTCTGCCATCCTCCCTCCCTGGTGCTCCCTGGCCCCGGGTGTCACCCGCCCCTCGGGCACTTACACAAAGAAGCAGTGGGCGGCGGTGAGCACCCACTGGGCGTCGATCAGCGTGCCCCCGCAAATGTGAGTGGTGCCGTAGTGCAGGCTGATTTGCCAAGGCCACTTGCTCTCTGGGGCCAGCGCCCCTCCCACGATCCGCCCCGTCATGGCCCTCAGTCCACAGTCTGGGGAGAAGAAGATGAGATGAACCGTGACCTCTGCTGCTCTCCGAGCCGCCCCCATGCTCCCTGGGCCCGGAGCAGGCTCAGGCAACCCCATTCTGACAGCACCCACCCGCCCGTGGGCACAGCTTTGCTCACTTAAGCTGATGTGGCCTGGCTGTTTCCTGCCAAAGCAGAGCTCCCATTTAGTGGGTTAGATTTCTGGGATTACCCAGCGAGAAGTTTTCATCCCAGGCAAGTTCTTCTTTCCTCCCACTCATTCATTCATTCATTAACTTCGACAAACGCTCACTAAAGGGCCTGAAGTTGGAGGCCCTGTGCCAAGCATCAAGGTCATAAGGGCGAATCCCAGGGCTGCCATGATGTGCAGGTGAGTCTGTGCCCATATGGTTCCCCAGTGGGTCATTTAGTGCAACTGGGGACCCTGTGTGTACCCCCAAAGGAACATTTCCAAGCATGTCCTGGAGTTATCCCCGTAAAATTGTGGATGAGGACAGTACTTGGAGTTTGTTTAGACATGTCCTTTTTTCTTTGAAGGGGGGAGAGTGAAGAACCAGCAGTGGTTTGCGGAGTGGGCACTCTGTCCATAGCCCCATGCCCGCCTGCTCAGGGGAGCACCCCCACCTGGTCATTACTGAGAGCATAGCACTGGCAGGCTGGTAACAGCTTGGGCTTGGGGGTCAGACCCAAGTCAGATACCAGCTCCTCACCTACCAACAGTCTGACCTTAAGTTAGGCAAACATTTCAGTCTCTTATCAGGAAGTGGACAGTAATGGTACCTGCCTCATGAGAACCAAATGCGGTTGTTTATCCAGAGTCAGTAAGAGTAGAATGTACTCAGTAAATGTTGGCCCTGGACCTAGTTCCATATCTGTTGATATGGGAGCTTTAAGCTGATCCAGACCAGCCCTCCCAGCCCTCCCCACCACCCAGAATCCATGAGATTTGAATGGCTTCCCCCATATGAATGAAGTTGCTGGGCTGAGCAGAGTCAGGAGAAGGGGAACCCTGAGATTGTCCCAGGGCCTTACAGGGATCCCAGCCCTGAAGCAGACCTGCTGGTTAAGACCATCTTCCTGGATGGGACCCCCAGGGTCTCCCCCAGAGGGGTCCCACACCTCTGCTCCCTGACTCCCACCCCACACAGGCCACAGTGCAGGAGGAAGAGCATCTCCTTACGGGAACACTGGAGAGAGACATACCGCTGGGAAGGGCATTCAGACCTGCACAAAGGGACACAGAAGATGAGAAAAGGGCACATTAGATACCTCCTCCAGGTAGCCTTCCTTGATTGACTCCTTCTAACTTCCTATCCCATTTTCTTTGCATAAGATAAAGATTCTGATCTCCCTCCCGGAGAGACAGACCCTTCCAGTGCTTTCTCCAGGAATGGGGATGGTTCAGTGCAAACCATCCCCACTCTTGTCCCCACCCCCCAGTTTTCTCATGGTAGACTGCACACATTGGGTAGATCCATGTCTTTTGAACTCATGACTTCACTGTCCCAGCATCTTTCCACAGCTGAACAAGTGGCCTGACCCTCCTGGGCCAATTCCTCAATGCTCCACAAGCAATGTAGCTTGCAAAACACCTAGCACAAAGCAGGCATCCAGGCTACAGCTAATTTCCTTCTCTTCCCTCCCCTCCCTGTCCCTTTTTCTCTGGCAGCCCGCTTCTTCTTTCCCTCCCCAAGTTAAACACTGCTAGGTGGTGGAGATCCCCTCAACCTCCCCCTCAGTGGGATTGGGACAAGGGCAGGGCTGCAGTGCAGAGATGACAGGTGGCGGGGCCCAGGAGCAGGCCAGGGCCCCCCAGCCGGGCTCCCTGTCCCTGACCACATGCACCTGGCCCTCCTTCTGCTGCTGCTTCCCCTCCCCCCCTGCTGACCCCAGTGATGTTTCTCCCTCCCCACCCCAAGCCCACTCCCTGCAGCAGCTCCCTGTCCAAACACCTGGCGGACTGGTGGCCCCAAGGTTTATTCATGGTCTCTGACAACCACATGAATGCTTGGGCCACCCCTGACCTTGAGGTTCTCTCTGCACCAAGCTTCAATAAGAACTTTCAAGTCAGGAGACAAGTGGCAACTGAGGACTGTTCTGGAATGCTCAGGACATTCACAAAGGACTCCTGAAGGCTGGGTCCCAAAAAGGCCAAAGGAGAAGGACTCCCTGACTAAAGCCCTCCACCGTTTCCCTGCCCACAGGCAGCCTGGCCCACAACACCACACCTGTAGAGGCTTTCCTGGAGGGTGGAGTTGTATTTGGAGATTGAGAAGCTGCTGGCAAGATCCCTATGAGCCACCTCAGTTGTCCGGTAAGCACTGTAAGGGAGGGGAGGGAAAGAAGAATGAGCCCCCTTGAGACAGGCTGCCCCCTTCCTGGTGCCCCAGCTGGCATTCGAGTCTTGCTGGCAGAGGCCCGAGGCAGTTAAGGCCCAATACACTCAGCCTGCACCCACGTATTCCATCACTGTCCCCGCTAGCCCTGTGCACGAGCCCAGGAGACAGTAGCATTAATACCCCTGGGAACTTGTTAGAAATGCAAATTCTTGGGTCCTCTTAGCCCTAGACCTACTGAATCAGGAACTCTGGTTCTATGTTTTAGCAGGCTTTCTGGGTGATTCTGGAATACACACGCAAGTTCAAGAAACACTAACCGGGCCCTTTTCTAGCCATGCTGTGATCCATGGGCCAGCAGCAGCACCCCGAACCTGCTGAGCCAGACTCTGCATTGTAAAGATCCCCATGGTGTGGCTTTGCCCGTGCAAGTCTGAGAACCTTGTACTCGCTTACTAACCTCAGACCACAGTGTACATAAAAATCACCTTGGGGCATTTGTTCAGCAGGTTTTAAAGCCTAATCCAGAGATTCCGATTTTGGGGTGCATTTTAACAAGCACCCCAGGCGATTCTGATATGGGCGATCCATGGGCCACTATCTGTGTGACATTTCTGCACATTTCTAGAACATGGTGCACCTTGCATGAGAGTGTGCCTTTGGCACATGCTGTTCCTCTCCCCAGGGGCTCCTCTGTTCCCTGCCCTCCACCAGGTGCAGTCAGGTACCCTCTCCGTTGCATACCCATAGTGCTTTGCGCAGGTTCCTGTCATTACACATAGCATTGCTGTGGTTATTGTGTTAAGCCTCTCTCCCCCACACCATACCAGAGGTTCTCTAAGGGCAGGGATCTTGTCAGTGTGCCCATGATCTCTGGCATATATCAAACCGCAATTATGTTTGTTCTTGGAATAAACAACACTATCTACTGAAGCCCAAGGGAGGTTCAGATTTGCATAAGGTCGTAAAACTCAACAATTAAAGATGTCCGCCTTCTTCCAGTCAGATCCCCCCAGTTCCCCTCTCACAGATTGGAAATCTGAGGCTGAAGTGAGGGCACAGGACAGGCCCTAAGTCCTAGCCTTCGAGCCCTGGTTTTCAAGGTGCTTTTTTCTACAGAGAGTCCACAGTGACAGCCTAAACCTCACACACGTTGGTGAACCCCAACACTCAGACCAAGAGGGGAGATGGAGACGGCTATGTGGCCTGGAAATAGAGGGAAGAATGGGGGACTCCCTCAAGCAGCAAGTCTGTCCTAACCCTACTTCCGGCTCCACCCGCCAGCATCTGCTTTGCTGTGAAATCTTTAGAGCCAAAGACTCTGAAGACTCTACCACACCTGCCCATCTCCTTCCCCCTTTGATGAGTTCCAGCTCCAGCCACAGCTGGTGCAGCTCAGAGCCCGAGCTTCTAGCTCCCGGCCGTGAGGAGAAGACGAGACTGGCTCAAAGCCCACCCCGTTCACAGGGCCACCGTGATCGTGAACTGTGAGCAGGGACACGAGGCCACGCTGAGGCAAGAATGTGCAGGAGTGTCTGCTCCTACTGCAGAGCTCAGATCATGACTTTGGCCTCGTGGGAACAACCTGCCCCCAGACGTGGGCTCCCAGGGCCTCTGTCCCTCTGAATAACTCGAGCGTCCCGACCTAGAGCCCTCAGCCCTGGTCCTCAAGAGTCCTTTTAATGAGTTGCCCACAGTGAGCCTGAGAGGCCCTTGCAAAGAGCCCGGGCATCCCTGAAGCTGGGACCCCGGGGGGAGGTTTACCTCACGAAACCCAGCTGCTGGCACGTCTTCTCCGAGTAGGAGTCATTCCAGCTGTCACTGCAGATGGGAAGCCACTGATGGGAGGATCCGGAGTAGACTTTAAGCAGAGACGTGTCCCAGTCAAACCTCACTGCCGGGCAGGGAAAGGGCGGAGCAGGCTCTCAGCACCCAGCTCTCCAGGACTGTGCTGAGTTAGGCTCTGAACACTCCTGTCCTGAGGCCCCTCGCTGAGGCCTGGGGAACGTCTGGGAGCCAGACACGGGAGGTAACGATCCGCAGCCAGGGCGCAGAAGCCCAGGATGCTGCGAAAGGGCAGAGCCAAGGCAGGGGCTGGGGCAGGGCCAAGAGCTCCCTATGCGACAGGACCCAGGGGACCATTGCTAGGAAAAGGGGTGAGCACTGCCAATAGCCTTCACCCCAAGAGGGCAGAGACATGCCCGAACAAGAGAATGGCAAGGGGAATAAGGTCAGTGATGTGACTGCGTGGTCACAGAGTGATGTGATCGTGGGCAATGACACACACAAACGCACAGGGGAAATGCTCCCACGAACACCTACACCAGGGCTGTGCATCGGCAAGGCACCGAAAAACCAGAGGATCAGAGAGCAAAGAGATCTTTGTGCTCATCTAGGCCAGCTGTTTACAAACTGACCTCTATGAAACGGTAGGCGTGCCAAGTCAGAGGTCACCTGCTGGGGCCTGGATGGACGGGGCATGTGGACGGGGCTCTGGACCCCACACCTGCCTCCAGCCAGAGTAGCTCTATTTTATGTGATACTCGGGTGTGGTCAGATTCTGAGAACCACTAATCTTGTCCAGTTTGCTCATTTCACAAATTAGGAAACCGAAGCCCGGGGAAGGTAAGTGACTTGCCTGGGTCACACAGCACTCAAAGCCAGGTTCAGACCCCAGTCTACTATGACTGAACCCAGGTCCTCTGACTCTCTGTGCTTTGCCTCCCATCCGAGCTGATATGCAGTTTGCAGTCACCAGAGTGTACACACACACACACACACACACACACACACACACGTGCACCCACGCCCAGCATCCTTACCGCAGCCCAGCTCATCACTCCTCAGTTTACAGTCCACGACCCCATCACAGCGCACAGCATGGGTGGGGCAGCTCTCCACCGGCTCCTTGTACTTGATCCCCGTGTGGCCCCGCCAGAAGTAGACTGGAAAACAACGAAGCAGACAGCCTGGTCACTGCCAGGCCCACGAAGACAAGACACTGAGCAGTCCGAGGCACTGGGGGTTCTGAGACACCGACCTGCAATCCCTCTTGGACTCTGGGGCTCTCTTCCCCCGTCTGTATGGAGAGAAAGGCTGCTCAGGAATGCTCCAGAATGCTCCAAAAAGCCCCTGCAAGCAGGGCAGCACCAGGCAGGCTCGGGCAGCCACCCAGAGAGTGAGAAAGAGAGGGAGGGACTACGAGGGAGGGAGGTATGGAGGTGGGTACTGTATTGGGAGCTCCCACGCCCTACATGGGCCAGAGTGGCGACCAGAGAAAGCCCTCCTCCAGAATCCAGAGACCCCTCTCAGAGCCCCTCTGGCATCCCTTCATCTCTGTTCCCTGTGGGTGATAGCAGAGAAATTTCTGTCTCCACTGTCCAGACACACAAGCACTACCTGTGCTGTCTTCTCAAAGGCTGTTCTTTCGGTCTTAGAAGCTCCTGGATTTTCCTTCTCCTCCCTCTCCCCTAAACAAGGGATGTCCCCTTTGCTCAGCTCTTGCCCCATTACTTGTCTTTATGCCTTTAGATGTCTTTCCTCTCAACGAGCAAATCTAGGTGGCTGATTCCCAAATGTACAAGCTTTACAAACCACGCGTTCAAGTCAGCCTCGTGACTCTCTGTGTCTAACACTAACCTCTTCTCAAACTAGGGATCCCATCCCTCCTGCCAGAGACACCTTCCCTTGGGTGCCCAAGAAACCTGAGTTCTAACTCCTCATCCTCAGCTTGACACCCCGCTTCTCCCGCCAGCCCTCCCACATGTTCTGTCACCCAGGGCGAAGGTCACCCTTGTGTGTCTGCTCCTCCAGACCCAGACACCAGTGCCTGTGGGGCCACAGGTGGAAGGGCACCCTTGATGGTCAGCGGGCTTCAGGACACATGGTGAAACCACAATGGGACTCTAACTCTATCTGAGGTGCCGCCCTTGGATGCCAACTCATCCCTCCATGGGTCATTCCCAGATGCTCTCCCATGACTGCCAGGGGTCCCCCGGACCAGTGCCCTGCGTGGGAGGGGCAGGAGCAGCAGGGCAGCACTGCGATGAGGATGCCTTTACGTGCACTGTGACAGCAATGTCACCACCATGTCAGGCAGGTGGGGACACTGAGGCTCGGGAAGTTAATTAATTTGCTGCGGCCTCACAGCTGGCAAGTGGCAGAGCCAGGATGCTACGGGGGGCCATGCCCTTAACCAGCACACTACCTCGTTCCATGCCACCCTCTTCCTGGAGCTCCCGGCCAGCCCGGGTTTCCGCTCCGTCATCCACCTGGCTCCTCCCCACACTGTGCCGCCTCTCAAACAGAGGCCTTACCCCCCAGCCTGGCATTTAAAGCTCTCTACCATGTAGCTCAGCCATGCCCAGCCAAACAGACCGCCCCCCAGGTTCTCAAACACTCTCTTCCTCTCTGGCTAAGTGGGTCCTTCCTCCCCCCCACGCTGACCTTGCCCACCTGCCCCCGACATTTCCTGCAGCGGCTCATCCTGCTCAGACGCCCTGCCCACGTGCTCTCCCCTCCTCCAGGCTGTCACCTGACCCTTCGTAAGCTGGCCTCGGCTACCCCATCCCACACAGCTGGCACCTCTTAAGGTCGCATTTGGCCTCAATTATTTCCAGCTAGGTCCAGAGAGATTCCAGTCTCTCCGAGAACAGGGTGGCATGAGGTGTGCTCCCCTCCTGCTCCCTCCTAAGGTTCCCCGCTGTGCTGGTCTGTGCTGGACGCCGCCCTCCCCCCCCCAAGCAGAGAGCCCTGGGCCATGTCCTGAGTATCTTTGCCAAAGTATGTGTGTGTTTGGAGGTTGGGGGGGGGAGGTGAGGAGGCCTGAACCCCGGAACACTTTATCCCATTGTCCAAAAATGCCCAAGAGATTTCCCTAACCAGTGTTTATATGTTTTTTAAAATAATTAGCATATATAGATTGTGTGCCAGGCACTGCCATTATGTCATTTATGGCTCGTAACCCAGTGAAGGCGTTACAAGTGCTGACCGGGCACGTAGTAAGGCAAATGCACCGAAGGAATTGAATCCCACATGGAGATGCAGAAATGGAGCTCAAAGTAGTTAACTCTCCCAAGCAAGATGCACAGGAAGTAGCCAGGATGAGCCCTGAGCCCAGTTCCTCCTAACCCAGCAGCTTCAAAGGGGGCTGGAGGTCCCGTGGTCCACGGCCTTTTGCAGGCGTGTCTGTGGGGCACGGTAGCCAGGTGAGTGTGTGTTCCCCGCTCCTATCTTCCTGTGGCGTGCCCCCATCCATGGACCCCATTCCGCTGGGCCATGACCAGAGCCCGTCCCTGCTCCCTGCATTAAACTCACGGAGAATGATGAGCGACACCACGAGGGCGATGAGGAGGAGGACACATCCGATGAGTGGCAGCCGCTTCTGGCCCTCCTGCCAGGTGAACTTGGGCAAGCTGATACCTAGGAGCAGGGCAACAGCAGGTGAGAGTAAGGCTGTCGGAGAGGGGTCCGGTGCAGTGGAGGAGGGGGAAGGAAACAGGCTGGTGCCGGAGGGGGTCTCTGGGGACCCTCCACTCCAGAATATAGCATCACCCCACCTGATACCGACAGCTCCCTCTAACTGAGCACGTACGCCGGGCCAGCCAGGCATTTGCAAGTGTTCTCATATGGAATTCTCACAGCAACCATGTGAGCTGGGCGTTACCGTGCTCATTTTACAGATGGGGAAACTGAGGTTCATGAAAGTGAAAGAACTTGCTCGAGGTTACTTGGCTAGTGAACAGCGGAACATGGGGTCAAATGAAGTGTGTCTCGTTCCAAAGGCCACCACGCCAGAGTGCCTCACCAGCCCCTGAGAGGGCAAGACTGTGAGAGGGGTCCCAAATATGGGCTGGTGGGAATAGTCTGAAGTCTAGGACAAGGGGAGGGCAACGTTGGGATGGGCAGACACCCTGTTTCGTTACGGGCAGAGCCAGGCCCAAGGCCCATTGGCAGCTCTGACTTCCAGCAGCTGAACCAGATTAAGTCAGGTTGGAAAGATGGGGGTCGAGAGTGCCTGCCTGGTCAGAATGTCTCCATTGCCTCCTCACCCCGCAGATGGGCCCATGATCAGGACCCTGCTCCAAGGCAGACCCCCGCCTCCCAGCAGACCCCCGGAAAGGACTCTAACCAGAGTCCTCGCTCAAGAACTCTGCTCTGACCCGCAGCCTCCAAAGTTATAGCTGCTTCGTGGGTCCTGGTTTCTTTTCCCCTACCCCATTGGCCCCAATTTTCCACTCTCTTGGGTTTGCATGTAATGGCTCCTTTCTGCCCCCACCCCCCCAGGTCCCCCACTGCCTGCCCCTGCTTCCCCCACGCGACCATCCAAGGAGGAGGGGGAGAGCAGGGAGTGCCAATTCTGAGATTTCCTCCCCACCCATCATCTGCTTCCCTGCTCCTCTTGCCTTCTGCAGTGTCCCCCTTACCTGGACTCTCTCCGGTGGCCCTGGTGGCTGGCGCTGACCTGACAGGAGATGCCCGGATGGGCACAGCCCCCACTGGTGTCGCTCTAACGAGGTACACTCTCGTCGGAGAGGATGCCGTGGAGGCTGACCTGGCAGATGATGACCTGGAAGGGGATGACCGGGCCGGGGACGCTCGGGCTGGAGATGCCCGGGCCGGGGATGCCCGGGCTGGAGACGTCCTTGCCGGAGAAGCATTCTGAAAGCAGAGTGAAGGGCATCCCTCAGGCTGCTCCCCTGAGAGCCCACCCAGCTTTCAGCCCTGCTGAGCCAGGAGACACATGCGTGGGGCAAGCGGCTAGGTGGGGACCAACCCCCCCATCACTACCACCACCACCTCCCCACCCCTGGCAGGGAAGCATCTAAGAAGAGAGTGTCCTGGGATGGAGCACAAGTTCAAAGAGTCTGCACTCCCCAACTCCCTATAGTCTCTCCCCATCACAGGTGCCTGCAGAGGTGGGCAGAGGGCAGTGGGCCACCTGCCTAGTGCTTGGGGGCCCTTCCTTTGGCTACATGTGTCTAGGGACCCTCCCTCTGAGGGTCACTCAAGGAGATGTGGTCCCCGGTGGGGTAAGTGATTGCCCTTTCCACCTTCTTCACTTCCACTCCCCCCACACTCCTGCGCTTTCCTCTTGTGTGCGCCATATAAAACCCCATTCTTACCATGAGCTGTCATCAAAAAGTATGAATAGCATGCTTAAGAAAAGCCCTGCCCTGCCTTGTAGCCCACCATTCTCAGTAACACCAGGCTTGTCCCGCTGGTTCACGCCCCTGCACACGCACGCACATGCTTACACGTACCAATGCCCCAGGGCAACTGGAGAGGCAAAATCAGAAGGTATAGGCTTGGGTAAGAGTCCGCCACTCTTGGACAAGATCCTTAACCCGGCTCAGCTGCTGGTGGAGTGGTTTGCTCATCCAGATTTAGCACTCTAACGGATGGTTACAGAGGACTTCGCATGCTCTAAGAGCTTTATATATATTTACTCACTTAATCCTCAGAACAGAATCACTCCCATTCTGCACAGGGGAAACAGAAGCAGGGCGACTAAGCAATGTGATCGAGCCATTGTAGCTGAAGAGGGGCAGGGCCAGAGCGTGAGCCCAGAAAGCGGGGCCTGGAGGCCCGCTCAACCATGAGGCTTTGCTGCCTCTCTGAGGAGGGACGCAGTTGATAATGAGGCAGCGGCCCTTACTAGGCAATCAGTGAATGCTGGTCCTGTTCCTTCCTGGAAGGTGGAGCCTTTGGGGTGCTCTAAATCTAAGAGAGAGCCGGTGGGCGGTCAGGACAGACAGGAAGTCTGGCAGGGCCCCCACTCATTGTCAGCTCCCTCTGGCCCCTGATACCATCTCCACCTCTTCAGCCCCCTCCGGAAGCCCCGGAGGCAGCAGGGCGCAGCTGGGAACGGATCTGGCCCAGGGGCCACATCCAAACCTTGTCATCACTTCAGCTGAGCACCAACTGGCCCCTCAGGAGGGCACTCCAGGGGCGGGAGCGGCCAGGATGGTGAGGGCCGCGCACCTGTGCTGGGGACGCCGCGCTGGGGGCACAGTCGGCAGGGCCATGTTGGAGGAGACAGGCTCTGGACCCCCAGCACCAGTTTCCATCCCTCCCCTGCCACTGTGCTTAACGCTGGACATCGTTAGTAAGCAGACCGGTTAAGAAAAAGTCCTCCTCGTTAGAACATCGGCCCAAGTCAACACCATCCTCCCTACCAGGCAGGGGGTTCTTGTTTGGTTTTGTTTCAATTGTTTTAAACTCCCTTTTCTAAGAGTCAGAGGTAATGGATTTGGTCACTTCCTCATTGTTCTGGAGGCTGCAGAATGAATTCAAGGAGGAATCTCGAGTCCCGGACCATGCTCGGCTTACCACCAGCCGGGACCAGGAGCCATCATCCCAGGGAGTTGCTGGGGTTCCTTTATGGATGTGGGTAAATACACGTGGATCCAGGTGCCCCAGCCAGCCGAGCAGGGACACCCTTGTGCGTTTTTAGCAACCCGAAGGGCAGCTGCTGCCGCTGCCGACCCAGCTGAACCAGAGCTCGGATCCCCCTCTCCCCGCCATGGTCTAGAGACTACATTTCCATGAAGTGAAGACACGTGAGCCCCTAGATGCTTCCAGGGGAACAGGACTGGGGCTGCGGGCAAGGAGAGGCAGCGAGGATATGTTGAAATGTAGCACGCATCAGCTTCCAGCTTTGGCTTTGGCGTCAGGCAGACCGGGGTCCCCATCCCACACCCAGCAGTGTGACCTCGGGCAAGACACTTAATCTTCCTTTTTCTTTTTCTTAATCTGTAGAATGGGACCAATGACCCTGAGGATTCAATAAGATAAAATAGGAAATGTCTTGCCTATGTCTGGCACACCGCAGCTGGGCGGGAAACGATCATCTCCCTTCGCCTTTCCACTGGCCCACACAGCGCACGCCTGAGATTTAACAGCCGTGGGGCGTGACCAAAGGACTGAAAGGTGGTGGGAGCTCATCTTAGGGAGAAAAGAGGGTGCTGGACAAAGGCCAGACTAAGGTCCTTCAATGACAGAGACAAACCCAGGCTGTGTAGACCCTGTGCTTCTAACGGTGGCCAGAGGCTTGGCACCTGCCCGGGACCCTGGCACTGGGCACCTCAACTGGCCTGCCAGCCTTCCCTCCCTGCTCTGCTCACACTCTAAGCCTTCCCCACCCTTGGGGGCACATTCTTACCACAGGATGCAATAAAATGATAATAGTTCACCGTGTACGTTACTTTAAAATTTACAGTAAACTTCCACATCTGTGGTCTCATAAGGTCCTCACTCCAACCCTGAGAGTCAGGTGTTTTTAGAAGCCTATTTTACAGATGAGGAAACCAAGGCTCAGTGCTCAGATTGCCCAGAATCACACAGTTGGGATGCTGCCCCAAGCCTGTGTGTGTCTGAGTCCCCTGCCCTCTCCAGTCGGCAGCAAGGGCCCCCAGAACAGTCTTCTCCAGGCCCCTGTACACAGGATGCTTGTTCCACAGTTGTGACGTGGTCTGAGAAAGGGGACCTGGGGTCTTGTGGGCTGGGAGCGCCATGGGGAGCCTGGCAGTGGGGACAGTGGTCCTGCAGTGATCTTGGTCTTATGGAACTTTCTGGTGGGAATCACAGGTGGGGTCCTGGGGCCTGCCAGGACCTGGTGGAGCCCGGGAACAGGAGAGGCAGCATGCCAGGCATCGCACACTCTACACCAGCAAGGGACTCTGGGCCGGTGACCCCACCTCATTATACCTCCATTTTCTTAGCTGTACGGTGAGCCAATCACCCTGCTTCATAGCATTGTAGTGCTAGATGGTGTGTGTACAGTAAGGACTCGGTGACCGTGAGCTGTGACAGTGGGTGTTTATCTGTTAAAGACACTAGACTTGAAGTAGAAGAATCTGTGTTCAAATACGACTGCATCCATCCTGAATGGGCTGTCCTGGGCAAGTGAGGGAACACGCCAGTCTATCCCCACGCGTGTAAGGTGGGAACGACCTTGCCTCCTTCCCCCGATAACTGCAAGATACACACAGAAGAGCCTGGGCTGTAAACGTGTGTCGCACCGTAACAAAGGCAGCAGCCGCTAGGCACTCAGCTTGAACCTGTTTCAGCCTCATCACAGCTCTCTACGGCTGGTTTTGTTAGCCCCATTTTATAGATTTTCAAACTGAGGTCCTGGGAGGTTAAGAACATGCCCCAAACTCACCTCTCAGGGCTGAGTGACAGGGCTCAGACCCAGACTAGGCCTACTAGGAGCAAGGAGAGTCTGGACCTACAGTAACAAGAGTGTCCCCGGTCACTTCCTTCATTTCCTTGAGGCTGAGAGCACGCGAAGAGCTTCCACGCCCATTATTTCCTGTGATTCTCATGGGGCCTCGTTAGCAAGCTGGGCAGGGACTATGACCCCTAGCTTATCCTTAAGGAACCCAGGTTGCAGGGGACTAAAGAGCATGCCCAGAGCCCCTGATCTGATTGGCAGGCTTGTACGGACTTATCACAACCTTCTGATTCACATTCAAGAGCTCAGGCTGTTCCCACCAGAGCAGGACCCCATTGCCCTGGTTCTGGGACCACATCACCGTAGCAGGAGCAAAGGGGCCCACAGTTGGCGGAGGCCCCAAGGGAGACAGTGCGAAGGCTAGGGGATGCAGGTGCAGTGGGAGGGAGTTAGACCAGAGGGGTAGCTGGGGGGGCAGGCACAGTGGGAAGCCTGGGGCAACCAGAAAGATGAGGGGGCCTCCTGAGCCTTGCTCAGCCCTCTCCCCAGTCCTGGTTCCACCCCACCCGCACGTAGGACCCAACATGCCCACCCAAGGCCTCCGCCCATAGGAAGCAGGGAGGAGAGGCCCTGGGGAGGTGAGTTGGGGCCAGGCAGGAGACCCCTACTCTGGGTCTCTCTTCTCTGAGTCTAGAGGGAGCCGGGGCAATGTAAAATGGGACTCATCTTGGGCTTGGTACCCAAGGGGCAGGAAGGGGGTGAAGAGGCCCCAGCCCTACAGCTGCTGCCTCTAAGCTTCAGCAGCGGTGTCAGGTCTTCCCAGGGCTGGGGCGTGGGGGAGAGCACATGGAGGGGAAGCGGGGCCTTGCGGGTAGACAGGGCAAATCCAAGAAAGAGCTGGAGGCTGTGGAGGGCCTGGGCTCAGTAGAGCGAGCACCCTGGTGTCAGAGTCAGTGGGAGGCACATGCAGAGATCTGGGCCCCAAAGACCAGGGCAAGAGAAGAGGCTTAACCTCAAGATCCACATGACAGCTGCTGTGTGGGGAACCATGGACCCCAGCAGGATGGACGGGCAGCCCCAAGACCAGAGGAAGGCAGCCTCCACAGTGAGGCTGTCTGCCCCATCCCGCTGACTGAACCTCAACCTGAACCATCACAGAATGCTGAAAAGAGCCCCCTTTTTCAGGGGCCACTAGAATAGATTCCACAGCCATTCTTTATGCATTTCAAGGCCAGCCACCCCCACCTCCTGGAGGTTCTTCCTGATGTCTGACCTACTACAGCAGTAACTCATTTCCTCTCCTCAGTTCTTGGAGAGCAACTGCTGAGATTCCAGCCTCCCTCGTGGCGGCCTGGCCTCACCCTCAGAGCAGATGCCTTGAGTAGGTGGGAAAGAGGGCAGGAGGAGACATCTTGCCCAGAGCCCCAAGATGCAAGGGGCTGAGCCCAGACCAGAACCAGACCAAATCCGGGCCTTTGCCAGCGAGCAGAAGACCCTGCAATGGAACTCAGATGACCAACTCCAGGCTCCCCACGACCTGCCTGTGGGTGAGAGGCCCCTCTGCCCATCTGGGAGCAGGTGGGCAGGGCAGAGTCAGAGGGTGGGTGACTGGGCCATTTCCCCGGCTAAGCACAGCCAATCATTCTTTCCTGGTCCTTCCTCTCCTCCCTGCCAGCCCCTAGGGTGGTCTCTGGGGTTCACCTGTGGGGTAACACGTTCCTGAGCCCTCACTGCATCGCAGACCAGGCCTATATGCTGGGCTGCCATGACTCCCACCTGCCTGTGCCTTTGCATTCCCCAGGGGCCGCCACTCACAACAGGCCCCCTGGAGGTGTTCTGGGGCAGGAGGTGGCCTGGCTGGAGGGCAGGCTGAGCAGGGCTCTGCAGGGAGGCAGGGAGGCAGTGAGCAATGAGCCAGAGAGGGGGCTGAAAAGAGCAATCCCTTGTTCTGGGGTGCCTTCCAAGCACTTCCCTAAACAGGAGTCGATCAGAAATTATTATTCCCATTTTACAGTCAAGGAAGTAGAGGCCTAAAACATTCGTGTGCTGGGGCGCCTGGGTAGCGCAGTAGTTAAAGCGTCTGCCTTCGGCTCAGGGCGTGATCTCGGCGTACCGGGATCGAGTCCCACATCGGGCTCCTCCTGGGAGCCTGCTACTTCCTCTCCCACTCCCCCTGCTGTGTTCCCTCTCTCGCTGGCTGTCTCTCTGTCACATAGATGGGTAAAATCTTTAAAAAAAAAAAACAAAAAAAAAAAACATTCGTGTGCTTTCCTCAGAGTCACTTCAGTACATCTTACACAGCAGAATAGAGACTAAAACCCCAAGCTCCTTGCACGTAGGCCATGGCCCTCTATGCCACAGCTGCCAGGGTAGATACCCCAACCCAGGCTGAATAGGACATCTTTATGGCTTCCTGTGGCAGACCCTGTCCCGTGGGCCTTTACCTGGTGGGGGATGGCAGTGAGTGAGCAAGGACCCCAGGGGTCCTGCCCTTGGCCTCTCTGCATCTCCTGCAGGCCCAGCCAGCCATGCCAGGAAAATAGGGGTCCTCTGCCATGCTGAGCCATGTGGCAGCCACCTCACAGATTGGTTTTGTGCCTGCTACCAAGAATTGAGCTCCAGGCATTGCTTAGAGACTGTTCTCCAACCATAGGAGGCGGCCTGAACTCCAGGGTAGAAGCACTATGCGCCGATCAGAGCCCACGCAGGCAGGGAGAAGAACCTAGCAAAAGGGTCCTGCAGGAATGTCCACCTGGGCAGCAGCTGTGGTAACATGACTTCAGGACCCAAGGGCAGGTTCACCACAGCCCGTTCGAGACCAGTCAAAGCTGGCAGGGCCTCCCTCCTGTGCCTAGGCCATCCCTTCTCACAGTCTGCACCCCAGAGCAGGCTAGGCAGATCACAGGCTGTCAGAGCTACAAGGAGCTTGAAAACCCTCTAGTTCTAGTTCCTTTATCCTACTAACAAGGTGATTAAGGCCCAGAAAGGCAATGCAACCTGTCTAAGGGCACACAGCCAGTTGGGGGCAGTGCCCAGACCCAAAATGTCAATCTTCTGGCTCCTGTCCTTAGGCTCCTGCCCATCACTGTGCTCTCCCAGTGCCCCTTACCAGGCTCCAATGGGGAAGGACTCCTCACCAGACTGAGGCCCCTTGGCAGCTTCTCTCTCCCAGCGACCCTGAGTATCAAGGATGTTCAGAGTTGGGGGGCATAGGCAGGACTCCAGCCTGGCCCCCCAGCATTCTGGGCTAGGCAGGAAGAGATGCCCCCAGGCCTCAGTGGAAGCACTAGAGGGTACCAAGAAAAATCAGGAGCTCCCATTCGTAGGACCTAAATGGCCGCCACGCCTGTCAGGATGCTGGGGAGCCCCTGGACCATGGCAGGGGAAGCCTGAACCCATTCTGCTACGGACCGGACTGGACTGAACTGGGCTCCAAGGAACTGGTCTGAACTGGGATGGAGTGGATCATGCTTGTTTCCCCTCCTTACTGCTCAACCCAGGCATCATTCTACCTCCAGGCACACGGGGTTCCCTCCTACTCCCCCCTCCCCGAACCCATTGAAATTCCACAAGTGCAGGCTCCCCCTCAGAGCACAGGCAGATTCCCCAGCACCTCCTTCCACCCTCCTTCCAAACTGGGGAAACCCTGGAATCCAAGTGGGCCCCGGACTAAGAAGCCGAGCGGAGGCCTCTCTTGCCGCAGGCTCGGGAGCCACAGGGGAATCTTGCTTCTGCTCCTCACCGTGCAGGACCTTGGGTACAGTTGCAGCCCTCTCTGGGCCTCAGTTCCCTGAGTTATAAAACGAAGGGAGCGGACAATCGGCTGTCTTCAAGTGGGGTTCCCGGAGCACAAGAGGTTCCATGGAAATGCCTCCGGGACCATTGTAGCAGGGAAAGGGTGTGGAGTGCTTCACCCCACTTCAAACAGAGAAGATCTACTTGGCAGTGGTGGACAGGGGGCTCCACACACTGTTTCATTTGAACAAAAGAAGCTGCTGCTACAAAGAACTTGGAAATTACTGGCCTGGGCAACCACTGAAGTTCCTCCTGGTTTACGATGCCTCCTGAAAAAGCCTCGGGGAATCCCCGTTAGACCAGCGTCAAAACACCTCCTTGTCCATTCATTCGTGTATTCATTCATTCATTTGTTCAGTCATCAAAGAGTTTGAAGAACACTGAGGACCTACTGCTGCCAAGCAAATAATCTTTGATCACCCAGGGTCTTGTTGCCTCAGTTTCCCCCATGTGTCTTCTATGCCAACTCCGGGGTGGCGACACAATTCAGGGCTGGTGCCTCATGGAGGTGCCCTGGACAGTCCTATCAGAGGAGCCACACTCCACGTGGTCCTGCTGGGTCCTGACAAAGCCCTGGGTCCCCCGTGCTGGCTTCCCTTGTGCCTCCCCCCCAGCACCCTGGCAGCCTGGCTGGGCACAGTCCACCCCGCTATTGCTGTACCAAGAGGAAGCTGTTTTGCCAAAACAAGACACTTAAGCTAAGTGGCTATTGTTACATCAGCCGGCCTTCCCTCCCAGCAGCCCAGCCTGGAGCCCCGCATACACACTCCCACACATTCTCGTCCACATTTGCCAAGTCACAGGGACAATTCAGGGGGAGGCAGGGCAGGATCGGCCAGGTGGAAGGTTGCTTAGCACCGATGACAACACGGAACAGAGAGGTCTCAGGGCACGGCAGCATGCCTGTAGGGCCAGAGGGCAGGTGCCAAGGGTCCTGAGGGAGTCTGCGCTATGGGGTCGATGGCACGGTGACCTGAGCCTACCGATCTGCTATCTTAGGAACCTGCCCAGCCCCCTCAGGGGAGGGCACCTCACCCTGAACCAGCCCTGGGACCGCCAGCCACTCTCAGATCCACGACATCTGTGGTGTTGGACTGATTGAGAACCGGCTCTGTTATAAGAAGACCTGGTCTACAATGGATTGCTGCTTTAGCAGTGGGTCTGTTCAGTCTTTCCTTAGTAAACATGGCACTTCTGGAAGCATTAAGAATGTGATATCTTTTGAAAAAAACACAAAACACACACTATTGTTCAAGAGCAAAAGCACATATCCAGTGTGGCACACCTGTAATTCCATTCCGTATAATTCCAAAGACCGTCGTGGAACCAGAAAGGGGCCTGGGGGCAGGGGAAGCAATTTGTCCAGCCCTCATCTTTGGTAGGTGGAAACACTGAGGCACGGAGAGATTTGTCCACAGTGTTAGAGGAGCCAGAACTAGATCCTAGACGATGCTGATAGGAGGAGGAGGAGGGTAATCTGAATACTCTATGAGTGTATCTCTTTCTCTCTGCCAAATGCTATTTAAAAAGTCCTGTTATGTGAAAGTCACTATTCTAAGACTCCTTGAAGTAGACACTATCTTTATTCCATTTTACAGATGAAGAAACTGAGGTATAAAAAGGCTGATTTGCCCAAAGTCACAGCTGAACTGGAACTTGGTCAGGGCTCTGTCCACATCATGCACCTTCTTTTGAAGACTGAGAAGCTGAGAACTTTCTGCACCTCCCATCCAAGGTCCCACCTGAAAACCCAACCAGCTCGCACAGGAGCTTCATCGGGCCTACGTCCCTTGGCCACCATCTTCCTCACTACTTTATGGAGCCGAAGGACCAAAACCACAGTGTGCATCTCTCTGCCTGGGAGAGAAGGCATGGCCATAGACAACCAGTTTCTCCCAACGTGCTCCTCTTCAGTCTAACTGACCTGAAGAAATCTGCTGCAGGTAAAATTCAGAGCCCCAGGCAGCTCTCCCTGCCCCCACCCTAGGCTCACTATCTTAGAGGTTCTACCTTAAACAAGGGGGTGAATTTAAGAACGTTAAATAAGGAAGTGGTGGTTCAGTTCTTCACTCCAAAGCAAGTTAGGACGGCCTCCAGAACGAACATGGCACCTAGCACACCACTGAACACTTCTTCCATCAGGAATGAAAAGTCTGCTCTCCACTCTGCCCCTCCAGTGACCTTCCATGTTGGTCCCTAACTCTGGAAAGATAACCATCATAGGCAGGTGTCACCTCCATCACCCTGACCAGGGACTGGGCCTACCATCCTTCAAGACAAATCAGCCCTTCGTGCTATTTATATCATCAAGTTTAGGTTCCCAGAAAGTCACCAACAAACACACCAGATGGCTGTGACTGTGGGTTTACCTTCCACACCACAGACAAAACTCCATTCTGCCCCATGCATTGCCCTTACTGCTCACCAGAGGCTCCAATGAGCCCAGGGGCCTAGGATCAAATGACCCTGGGGAGGAGGAGACAGGAACTGAGGAGAACAGTGCAGAGGTCAGGAGGGAAGCCTGAGAAAGAAAAGTCAAGAGGGGGCTTGAAGAATGGCGGGAAAGATGATGGTAAAAGTGGCAGAAACGTATCTGGGGTTCAGAATGGACCATAAGCCTCCTATAAGCCAGAACATAGGCTGAGCTGATCCTTCTCAAACCCAGAGCTGCCCCATCCTTCCCAGAGTCTCTGATTCTACTACTTCAGTAAAGAATAAAAGAAGGCAGAGAGAAGTAGAAAGCAAGACCTAAGAAGTTAGAGCACAAGAAGAATGTCCCTCAAGAAAAGAAAGCTGAGGCACAATTGAACAAAATCTTTGAAGCCTTCACATGTATAATTGGCTTTTCCACAGAGGACATTCTAGCTGCTCTCTGCCACCACCAAGAACAGAAGAGGAGGAAAGAAAGAGGAGGGGGAAAAACCCGAGTTATGGCAGAAGGAATTATGGTTAGACATAAGGAAGCACTTTCCAAGCATGAATATTATAAAGCCTGAAAATAAGTGACCAAAGGAGATGGAAAAATCCCCTTGAAGATCTTAAATACATATAGAAAGTCACATTTTCTAAGATGGTTTATGAGTCTAGGGGGTTAGCCAAGATAACCTTGAAGGCCAGTTGGAATGCCAAGTTTCAGTGATTTCTCAAGCCAGCAGAAGTGATGATCTAACAGCCAGGGTGCTCACAGGCCACAGAGCAGGCACCCAAAACTCAGGCACAGCCCGGTGGTGCTTCCTGACCAGATCCCAAATCCCATCAGCTCCTCCCAGACGCCCCTCTTAGAAACTGGGATAAAAGGAGGCCGAGCAATCTCAATCCCAAAGAGCTTCAAATGAGAAAAGGCATATTCAATTTCCCCCAAAACCTGAGGCATACAGGTGGCCGTGCCCCACCTCTCTCCCAGCCCTAACCCTGCTTCCCCGGCACTGGGAATCTGGCCCGAGGCCCATGGCCACTCACCCGGCTGCTGTCCCTTTCCATGGTCTCCTGAGGGGTGAAGCTTCCAGGCTCAGCTGATGTCCACAGGAAGATCCATGTTGGCCCCTGTCTTCCCTGGCATGTGGGGAAAAAGGGGCTGGAAGGCTGAGGACCAGCCCCCACCAGATGGGGCGGGGAAGCGGGTTGGGACGTGTGAGGTAATCTCAAGTATAAACAACACCACAGAACTAGCCAGACCTGTCCCTCTTCCCTCCTCCGAGGCCATCCCTGTTACTCAGCGAATACCAAATACCAAATACCGGGAGTGTGAAGCCACCTTTACTCCTGAAACTGCCCCCACAGAGTCAGCTATGAGGAAATGAGGGGTTCCGGAATGCTTCATTCAGAGGGGCATTCTGAGAGAAGAGTGCAGGCCCTGTGAAGACAGTTATGGCCTGTCAACCTGAACGCCTAAAACAGAAGTTCCCGGGCGCCCTGAGGCAAGACCCTGTTCCTAAAAGGAACGTCCAAGGCCAGGGACCAGAGCCCCACCCAGGGCAGGACGGTGTCAACCTTCATCTCCAAAGACCACGTGTCCAAATCCCAAATCAAGGCACACGGCAAAATTTCCATTTTCTGAACTCTATTTCTATGAAAACTCTTACCAAAGAAATTAAAATCAAACAACCTCTAATTATACCCATAATGAATTTCCTCTACAGAAAACAATAAAACATTATGAAACAACACATCAAAAGCCAATTAAAATAAAACATAGAAGTATCTGAATGGAAAACATTCTAAGAAATTGTGAGCTGATTCATAGTCCCCTAGCTATGCCCCATTCTGATCCTCAGAGTCGAAAGAAACAGAGGAAGAGCCACCTGTCACGGGGTTCTTAGCACCCCCAAACCCAGCAGAGCCTCTACGGAGGCATTTCAGGTGAGCTTCGGGATGAATTTGCGTGACTGAGCATTTGGGGGCATGTAGGCCATAGAACGGTGTATTTTTTACAGGTTGAAGGAAGCCCAGAGACCATCTAGTGCTTCGGTCCTCTCATTTTATGGATGGAGAGCCAGCCCGAGAGCCTGAGCAATCGCACACGTCAGGGAAACAAGCAGCAGCAGCAGCAGCGATAAGGTGCTGGGTCTCCTGCCAAATGCTTTACACACAGCACTGCGTGTAATCTCCACAACGATGCTGTTCCTCTGTCCTTCACTCATTCACCAACAAACACTCCAGTGCGTCTGATGTGCCCGGCGCTGCTCTAGGTGCTGAGGACACGGGCAACAGAGCAGGCAGATACCCTGCCCCATGGCACTAGCATTGGGACAGAGTCAGAGCAGACAAAAATAAACAGGTAAGTGATGATAGATAAATAGATGATAGATAGATAGATATGATAGAACAGTATATAAGAAAGCAAGAAGTGATATCGAGAAAAAGCAGGCAAGGGGAGCAAGAGGGCTGGGAGCAGACATACAGTCTGAAACAAGGAGGTCAAGCAGCACTTCACTGGGGTGACCTTTGAGCAAAGACTTAAAGGAAGTGACCACTATTCTCCCCATTTATATGCGAGAAAACAGAAACTTTTAGCTCAGAATGGAAGCCGTCAGCTCCAGTTTCAGGTGTCTTGAGGGAAACCTAATCCCGAGGCAGAGGGATGGAGGAGAGAACTTTCAGAGGGCCCAGGTAACTCCAATCTTGAGTTATTTTCGGTGTCACGTTCCTGGCTCTCCAAGAGAGCAGAACTTAGCTGCAGGCCCCATCTCCTTCCTGCTGTCTTGACCAGCCTGCCACGGCAGAGGGACCACTCCCACATGGTCATCCAGTCCTGAGGAGATGTCTCCTCTTCGCTTTCTCCGAGGGAGCACCCAGCCCCCACCCCGGGCACCGGAGAGAGCTATGAGGCTGTTGCTCAGCCTTGGCATTTGTCACTCCATCCCCCAGGCAGACCACTGGCCTCCCAGGATCACCCTCCAATTTTTTCCCCCGAAGGTCCCAACAGCCCTGGGAAGAACTCAGACTTGGGGCTCTGGGCCAATAGAAGCAGATGAAAACCCCGACTCGGAGGTGAAGGCCAGCTCCATGAACTTGGAGGTCTTCAGATTGAACATCTGGGAAGAGGCGATGACACATCAGACCAGAGAATATGTCCAGCACCAGGTAGGCCCTGAAGAAATGTCAGTTTTCTTTCTTGGTGTTTCATCAGAGACACAAGTTGGCCTGTCCCAGCGTCCTTGCTGCTCGAGCTACTGACCCATATGGAATCCCGCCATCCTTGGTTCAGTTCAGCAAGCATTGGCTGCTCGGCACCAGGCCCCATAGCAGCTACTGGGCGAGGGGCAGCAAGGAACAGAAAGGCAGGGAGCCTGCATTAGAAGAACTCAGCATATGTGTTCAGGCTGGGGCAGGGGTGAAACACTGAGGAATCAAGTTCTCTGCTGATAGTTTTACTTCTGGAGGGAAGGGGCAAGAGTGGTGTAAGACCTGGACTCTTCCCCCAACAGAGCTGGCCTTGGAGGCCTGCCCTTACCCTTGACTTTGGCACCCGAACTTGGCCAGGCTCCGCCCTCTCCTGCCTCCTCGGAAGGAAGGAGACCCCTGTCCACACCATCCCTGCCCCTTCCCTCTAGCTCACTGGCCCACGACTACCCCCCAACCCAGAGGCTAGCAGCAGCACCCTAGGCCCAGGAGTCCATTTACCCTGTCTTTTCCCGATTCCCAGTGTGGACCTCAGGCGGGCCACCAGGCCCATTCATACCCATTCACTTCCCACCTCCTGCTTATTTCCATCTGAGGTGGAATTTTACATAAAAAATACATTTGCCATGCAAACGAGCACAGGCCTCAAGGCAGCCAGAGGAAGAGAGCCAGGAGTGACAGAAACCTCACTCCTATTTTGAGACTGAAGTCCCGACTCTCTGCTGTCATGACTGCTCCAGCTGCCACCACCAAACTCCTTCCTGGGGCTCCAGATGGAAATGGGGTTCTTGCACATTCCATTCCCACCACCTTGTCATCAAAGCTTCTCATTCCTGAGTCCTCCTTCATCTGCTCCGCTCCCAGATCACCTCCTGAGCTCCCTCCATGGAATCCCTGAGGACCCTTTCCCCCCTTTGCGCTCCACTTCCAAGCTGCCCCATCACTCAGAGCACACCAGAGGGCCTTCCCTCTGGGCCTGAGGGGGCCAGACACAGACCCCATGCTCAGAGGCCAGGCAGGGCAGAGAGGAGACACTGAACCCACCCTCAAGGAGGAGTCAGCAGGAGAAAGGCCCTGAGCCAGATCCTGTTCCCCCGCCCCCCAGCCCCTTGGCATCGTGCCCCTCTCTGAGCTCAGAGTAGTCCAGCCACTGGCCCGGACCCACACCAGACCTCTGTCAACGTGCTCCTGGAGACTGTATAGGGAGGCCAGGCAAGGGGGAGGTATTTTTTTTCAAGCCAAGAGAAACAGCCCTTAAGACTAAACCAAGTCCCTGGTCCCCAGCTGGCCTCCCAGCCAACCCTAAGGAAGGCTTACAGGGGCCTCTGCTGGTGAAGCAACTCTGTGGCTCCCTATTTGTAGCAGATACTGGGCCTCTCGTCTGGGTGATGGGGACAGGAGATGGAGGGAGGACAGGCACAGCCAGGAGGGAAGCCAGAAAATAAACACGGGTGGGAAGACTGAGGTTGGCCAGAGGACCCCCTGATGACCTCGCAGTGGGTCTGCACCTCAGAGAGTCTAGAACCAGAAACCCAGGAGCCAGTGTTTCTCTTAGTTGTGGGCTTTACTGCCCCTTTGTGTCTTGTTGGGAAGCAGCAAGGGACAGAGAGGAACGAAGCCCTGCCCTTCTCCCTGTAATTGTCATTGTGCTCCTGGCATCACCAAAAATCCATGACTAGTTGGGATAAACTAGGTTAGAAGTCTCTGGCAGAACCACCGGCACCCTCAGCACACGCTAGTCCCCCCCCTTCCCCACCACCGAACAGTGGGCAGTGGGCACTGGACCCTGCCCCCCGGGTCTCCCAGGCCAGTGCTGTGGCCGAGTCCTCCTGGGTGACCCCTCTGGGACACCCCGACCAGGTAGCTGCCCAGCTGTACCCAGATGGCTCCCAGGAGTGGGAAATACCACCATCTGGGGACAGCTCTGACTATTTAGATGCCACCTGTTTCCAAAGAAGAATTTGACACAGCTGGTCTTCCTCGTGATTCGCCCACACCCATTTCTCTGTAGTTCCCAGTTCCCCTCCTTGGGGAACGTCTGCAAACGTCAAATCCCACTTCCTCGTGACTGCCCTCTCTCACTTGAGGGCGACAGTTTGGTGAGCCGGAGAGTCTACTCTCTTCCACCTGAACACACCCCCTTCTTCACTTGATCCTGGCGTGAGGTGATTTCAAGTCCCCTCACCCCCGTGGATTTCTCCACGACCAGCCCCACAGACACGGGGGGCCCTCTGAAGTGTGGGCTCAGAGCCAGGGCCCCATAGCCATATTTACATGGGCTCCTCCTTCAGATAAAACCAACCGGTCGTTCACTGGAACTACCCATTGGGTTGCTCCTATTTCCACAGAACTGGAGCTGCTGCAGACAGACCAGCAATCCCGACAGCCATGTGGGGCTTGAGCCCCGCAGAGGCAAACACGAGCCCACCTGCACACAGCTGGAGTCAAACATTCAGAGTGAGGATGAACCAGAAGCATACTACAGGGAGCAGGACTCCCACATTCAGACAGGAATGTTTTCACTCCCCTCCAATCCATCTGAGAAGGCTTTCTGCAGGAGGGGGTGAGCTTCCAGAAGGTTCTAGAGAGACAGGCAGTAAGACAGCCTGGCATTCTGGGGCTGTCACGGCGAGCTTGATAGGCCTGGAAGGAAAGGAACATTCAGAGCAGTGAGTGTGCAGTGGTCTGTGAAGTGGACTTTGAGATCAGATAGTCATGGACTCACAGCTCTTCCAGGTACATACCTTAGGATATGTCTTTGGGCAAGTTACTGTCTCAGCACCCCAGCTTCCTCATCCATAAAATGGGGATAATTGTTCCTCTCAAATAAAGTATTTATGTCCATTCAGTGTAATCGTTTGTTTAAAACATTTGGCACAGCACCTGGTACATAGTGCCCACCGATAAATAAGTCCCCATTATGACATGACTATAATTTCTAAGTTTGGTTGAACAACAAATAGTGCTCTGAGCAGGTGTGGAGAGGATTAAGATGTGTACTTTGAATCCAAAGCCCAAACAGAAGGGTCCTTCCCTGGGAGTTTGGAGGAGAAAGCCCGGGGCTAAGACTCAGAGCTGAGCTTCTGTTGCAGCTCTCTGACTTCTAAGCAACTTCTTCCCCAGGCCCCCAGAGCTCTGCTTTCTCATCTTTAAAAAGTGAGGTCCCTTTCAAGTCCAAGGAGCCTAGTAATCTCTAAGTAGAGGGATCTGGCACAAGAAAAGAAAGCCAAGACAGGTAATCAGGTGGTTTAGATCTCCTGGCCGAAGAGCAGAAAAACCGAGGATCTGACAGAAACAGGGTCACAGTTTGAGGAGGAAGAAAATACCCTCAAATGTTGTCCAGACCAACAGGAGCAGAAAAACAATCAGAAACCAAGCAGAAAGCAAAAACACCTGCAGTGGGCAATAAATGAGAATTTTGAGTAGAAATTATATACATATATTCATGGTGAAAAATAACAAAGGCACCAGGAAATGAAAATTCACATTTTGCAAAGCACTTGAAACAGACAGGTATTATTTTACTTTATTCTCAGAACACCGTTGCACGCAGTTAGTATTACTCTTCCTTTTTGCAACAAAGAAGCAAAGACTCAAAGAAATAAGCTCCCCGGTGTCAACAGCTTATGAGGGATAGAACGAATGCTCAAAGCCCCGCTTTCAGCCACCACCTTTCTCTGCTGTTACCATTATACTTTTAAATGTTCTTGAATATCAACACACTGTTTTAATAATAAAGTGGAACATGTTAAGTTTGTGCATTCTTGTTAGAACCTTCACATTCTTTACAACCCAGGGTATTTTTTAAAACATATTTTGATGCAATTCTTTTCCTAGCTTAATTTTTTTTCAGCTGTTCCAGATGTGTTTTATCAGAGCAGATGAAAAGTGGGAAGTCACTGAAGGTAAACGCCCGCAGGTCCCCAGATGAATCACATTGTGTTTTGCCAACTGTCACCGAGAGATAGACGTTTATATTGTCTGCTCAGTGAAAGGGAAATTTATGCATTTTGAATTTTTTTGCTTTTCAAACGTGAATCATTAAAAAAGATACAAAGTTATCCAGACTTTAAACCTAGTTAACGTGAGAAACTTCAGCTCTCTGAGCAGGTGGCTGCATTATTCCATTTCTCCTACAGGCGATTCAAAGTTTGGAAAGAAAACATGAGCTTTTCTGCTTTTTGGCTCTCAAAAGACTTCTCAGTTTAGAGCAAATTAATCTAAAGGAATATGGGGGTTTTCCTATGCACACGGATGTTAAGACTTTGAATAATCACATTTGCAAAGTGCTTTCTCTTTATCTCATCTAGCCCTTGGGATATCCAAGGTAGGAGGAATAGGTCAACAGTCTCAGGAAAGCCCAGAAAGGCTCCAAGTCCCAGTGGTGGCCTGGCGGAGACTGGCTGCGGCTGAAGGGTCTCCAAGACCCCACTTCAGAACATCCCGAACAGCCTGAGAGGCCCTTAGTAACTATGAGCAACATATAATTTGTCCTGATGTTCCTGGTAGTTCTTGTTAATGCCCCCCTAATCACAGAAACACTGAGGTAGGGCAGGATAAGGTTTCCAGAGGATCTCCAGAATCATCTCTGAAAACATCCAGATTCCACTAGCCTTTGGGCTGTGACTGCCCTTTGGACCACCCACGAGAAAACTGCATTCCAAACTGGAGTAACTCCTAGATCCCTTTCTCGAGTAAAAAAGAAGACTCAGGCCCACCACTTAAGGTTAGTGCATGGATCATTTTGCTGGGATGTGTTCCCTTCCATTTGACAAATCAAAGCCCACTCACTCAGCCCCTAAAATCCTGCTTCATTTTTATAATGTGTAAGCAATTATTTACTGTGCACCTGTCATGTTCCAAGGATTGCTAAGGCCACTAAAATAGAGCAGGAGAAGCTCAACATTGTACTGTCCTCGTGGACCTTCCCCTCTACCCTCACCCTCCTCATCTTAGGGCTTTGCTACCGGAAAAGAACAGCTAATGTATATTGAAACTTCTTTACGTGCAGCGTCTTTGTTAATTGCCACACCAACCTTACGAATAGATATTTTTATTCCCATTTTACAGAGGAGGAAGCAATTGGGTCTCAAAAAGGATAATTTGCCTAAGACCACATAGCTAGTAAGTGCTGGAAATGGGGTTTGAATCCAACCTGTCTGACCTTCTGGAACTAGTTTTAATGCTACTCGGTGCTCCCCCATAGAGTCTCCCCATTCAGTGCCAACTTCATGGAAGTCTTAGTGGTCATTCAGTCTTCCAGAAAATTCATGAAGTTTTAATTAGGTCTGTTCTCTAAGAGATTCTTAGAGAGTGTTACTTGACAATTCTTTGTATAAACAAGTTTGCAATGTCCTCTGTGGTTGGTTTTCTTTTTTTTTTTTTTTTTTTTTTAAGATTTTTATTTATTTATTTATTTGACAGAGATAGAGACAGCCAGCGAGAGAGGGAACACAAGCAGGGGGAGTGGGAGAGGAAGAAGCAGGCTCCCAGCAGAGGAGCCTGATGTGGGACTCGATCCCATAACGCCGGGATCACGCCCTGAGCTGAAGGCAGACGCTTAACCGCTGTGCCACCCAGGCGCCCCCTCTGTGGTTGGTTTTCTGTTCTAAGCTAGCTCCTTGTCTATAAAGCAATATAACATCATGTTAAGAATGCAGAGTAGAATGGCGCGCCTGGGTGTTACACTTGGTTAAGTGTCCAATTCTCAGTTTAGGGTCAGGTTGTGATCTCAGGGTCGTGAGATTGAGCCCCACATTGGGCTCCACACTCAGCGTGGAGTCTGCTTGGGATTCTCTCTCTCTCTCCCTCTCCTCTTACCCCCGCCCCTGCTCCGTTCTCACTTTCTCTCTCTCAAATAAATAAATAAATCTGTTAAAAAGAAAAAAAAGAATGTAGACTATGGTTAAGAAAAAAGATAACAGACTAGGTTGGAAATCTGATGATATTACTTACAAATTTACTATCTGAATCTGTTCCTTCATCTGTAAAAGAGAGGGAATAATAATACCCATCGCACAGGTTGTAATATACCATTACTGTCCCATGGAGTTTTAATCCTTATAACTTATAACCACCACACTCATAACCCTTCTGACATCAGATGTGTGGGTTTCTCCCCCCCACACACACAACAAGCAATTCTGTGACACCAGCTGGGTGTGCTACAATTTAACTCGATTCTGACGCTAGCTACCTGGAGGTAGCAGCAAATCCCACAGGTTGAAGGCTCGGTCCCACCAGAAGCCCCCACCCCCAGCTTCAGCTGCTGATCAGAAGTAGTGGGTCTCTAGGTTACTCACAGCTTCTGTCCAACGTGGCTGCATATTGGAGGTTCCTGTGACCTCCTTCCCCTCAGATTCAATTATTTGCTAGAATGGCTCATAGAACTAAGGGAAACACTTACGTTTGCCAGTTTATGAAAGGATGTGAAAATGGATAGAGATGAACAGCCAGATGAAGAGATACATAGGGCGAGGTCTAGGAGGGGGAAACTAAGCATAGAAGCTTCTGTCCTTGTGGAGTTGGGGCACCTCAGCCTCCCAGCATGTGGATGTGCTCACCAAGCTAGAAGTTCCCTGAACCCCATACAATTGGGATTTTAGGCGCAATCAATTAATACCTCCATTTCCAGCCTCTCCCTAGAGAACAGCAGACGTGTTCTAATCATAGCTTGGCCTTTCTGGCAACCAGCCCCCATCCAGGAGCCCATCCAGAATTGCCTCATTAGAACAAAAGACATTCTTATCACCCAGGAAATTCCAAGGGTCTGAGAAGCCCTGTGTCAGGAACCAGGGTCAAAGACTAAGTATCAGAACAAAAGATTCTCCTAGCACCCCTATTTACAAGGGTTTCAGGAGCCCTATGTCAGAAACTGGGGGCAGAGACCAAGATACATATTTCTTATTATTTCCCAATGTATTTCATTCAATCTGCACAGTATGACTTTTATCTGAACTCATTGCCAACATCTAGAAATCCAAAAAAGTCTGGTCTCCCTTCCAAGATTGGCCAATACTTTGTCCGTAACGTGCACTCAGTAAATACTCACTAATCAGTTGATATAACTTTTCTGCATCCCCCTCACAACGTCTAATACAAATCCAAGCAATCAGGTAGTCAGTCAACAAGCCTTTATCAAATCTCTACGCTGTGCCAGTCAGGAATTACTGAATAACTGAATTGCTTCCACCGATATCCCCATCACAAAAAAACATCGCTGTGAGGAGCATCCACCCACAGGGCCAGCGGAGGATGAACCAGGATGACGTGTGCAGAGCCACTGCATGGGCTCAGAGCTCAGTAGATGTTCACCATCAGACTTACAGAACATCAGAGCTAGAAAGAACCTCAGAAAGCCTCTTTTCTGAATCATTCATTTGAACTTCTGAGTCTGGGGTAACCCTCTAACACCTTGTGGTAGAGTCTTTGAGAAGCCAGGACTCAAAAGACCTGCTTCCTGCACCTGGCCTTCCCTCCCAGGCCTCAGCCCACACCTTGGAGTCTGCAGACTGCCCAAGGCTGCTTTGGTTCAACACCAAACCACAGGCCCTGGTACACCAAGATTAAAGCTTCAAGGCAAACCACAAGGTTAACCAGTCAGCTAGCCTCAGCCCTGGCTGGAACCAGCATGGCCCCATCTGCTCTGGGTCCCAGTTTTGGCGTGAGGAGTGTGGAAGGCCAGAGAGCCCTCCTGTGCAGCCGCCACCCCCTCCTCCCAGTGCTAGCTGCCCTGGCTTTCCACTCACCCCAGGCGTCTGGAAGATCTAGTTCTCCCAGTCTGCACTGAGGCCAAGGCCAATGTGACGCAACGCAGCCCCAGTCATCAGCCCCAAGTTCAGTTTAATTATCCACATGGGCAGATGACACAGAGGGGCTAACGAGGGTAATTACCCGGGTGCGGTGACAGAGCCCAGGTGACTAAGAGAATGCTTTGCTCTAGCTGCAGAGAGCTGCAGAGAAAATTGCCAGGAGCCCCTCCTGGGCCTGCACCCTGTCTGGCCCTCCAGGACACCGTTCCCGTGAGGTCTCCCACATGACCCCGGGGCCTCCATGGGAATAGGATCCCCAAGGGGGCAGGGCCTGCACACAAATGTATGAGTTGCCTGCATCACTTGTGCCTTTCCAAAATAGAGTTCAGTCCAGACACACCAGCCCAGAGACCAGCCCATGGGTGTGTCTTCCCTGATTTGTCTTCCCTAAGATCCAGGACATGGTAAGAAGGAGCATATTCATTCATTCGTCACACACACACACACACACACACACACACACACACACACACATATACACACACACACTGTAACTACTTTATTGAGATAGAATTCAAATTCCATACAATTCACCCACTTCAAGTGCACAACCCAACGCCGTTTGGTATATTCACAGTTATGCAACCATTACCACAATCAATTTTAGAACATTTTCTCACCCCAAAAAGAAACACCCTACTCATTAGCGGTACTCTCCATTTCTCCCCAACTTCCTTCTCTCAGTCATAGGCAACCATCAGTCTTTCTGTCTCAGTCGATTTGTCTATTCTGGACATTTCCTATAAATGGAAACATACAATATGTGGCCTTGTGTGACTGGCTTCTTTCACTCATCATAGTATTTTCAAGACTCATTCATGCTATAGCTTGTATCAATACTTCTTCATTCCTGGGGCACCTGGCTGGCTCAGTCAGTAGAGTGTGGGACTCTTGATCTCAGGGCTGTGAGTTCAAGGCCCATGTTGGGTGTAAAGATCACTTAGAAATAAAATCTTTAAAAAATACTTCATTTCTTTTTATTGCGGAATAATATTCCCTTGTATGATTATACCACCCCTGGTTGGTCTACTTGTCAATTTATGGGCATTTGGGTTGTAGTTATTGGGTTATTGTCGGTTGATGGGCACTTCTTGGCTATTACAAGTCATGCTGCTGTGCACATTTATATACAAGCATTTGTGTGGACTTATGCTTTCAGTTTTGTTGGGCACATACCCAGGAGTGGAATTGCTGGGGCATATGATAATTCCACATTTAACCTTTTATGAAACTTTTCCACAAAAGATTTTGAAGGACAATTTACCACTGTATTTGCAATGAAGGTCACACCCAGGTGGAAGTAAGTTGTATTTGAAGAGCATATTGTATGATGGATAATTTTGCTTTGTCTAACCTGGAGTAGTTAGGTAGGGTCTACTCAATTCCTTCATTTAAAATCTATCTAGAAATCTTTCACTTAAGACATTGTGGAAATGCCATTAAAAAAATGAGCTAAGGATTACTGAATCCACCATATGGAGTGAAAATGGTAACACAGAACCAACTCCAAGAAACCAGAAAACAGGAGTTAATATAAACAAGAAGTTCATCTTTCTCCAGGATTCCAGTTTGGATGCTCCATATCCCATGGTGGTCCCTTCCCTGGGGGCCCCTTTCGAGTGTCTCAAGCTACACGTCTCTTAGTTAGACTTCACTATGCAATCACTTACTTGTGTCTAGACTTTATTTTGCTAATCAATGTACATGCTTGATAAAAATCCAGATTTTATAAGAAAATCCATGTCATTTGTTTTGCTAAGGACTTGTTTCTAATCAATCCCTTCTCCAAAAATATTCGGAGCAATCAGTATTATCCCTGGGATACCTCTGCTAGGGTAAATTGGTGTGCAAGTAACAGAAAACTCACTAGCTTAGGGAGAAAAAAAAAAACCAACTCCGTAGCATGAAAAAAAATTAAATGATTGAAGCTAGGTGCATGGAGATTGAGAGGTGTCCATGCTTCTATTTCTTGAACAGCATGGTAGTTGCAAGGATATTCAACCTGGAATAGCTTATTAAGCTAAGTATTAGGTTTGTGAGGTTTCTCTGTATCTGTGTTTTATTCTATTTTTTCTGAAAAAAAGGAATAAAAATAAAATTTATTACCTTACATCAAAGGAAGTCCTCAGTGAGCATAGGCTCCAGAGCTGGTGGGTTCAGTTCAACAATGCCGTCCTCAGAGTGCATACCTTTCAGCCAATTCGCCCGGCCAACATCTCAGCCAGCCCAACAGCATTCTGGGAAACAGAAAGCATGGGCTCCTAAAGCTTGCTTTTAAGCCATCCAATTTGATTCTTCAGAATAGCAGCATGTTGAATAGCACCTCAGAACTTGTTAACAAAAATATAGATTGTCTGGACTTATCCCAGACCTGCTGGACCAGGAACTCTGGCAATGGGACCTAAGATCCTCTATTTTTCCAAGCTCCATAACTGATTCTGATGGGCTCAGGTTGGAGAACCATGGCGGAGAGCTGGGAGACACTTCCAGGTTCCGAGACCGCCCAACCACTCAGCTTTCATATCACCAGAGTTTTTCTCTGTCCCATTAGCCATAATTTGGTCATACATCTACTCCTGGACCCAATCCCAGTCAAGGGTGGCGGAATTACATTGACTGGCTTTAGACTAATAATCTGGTATGGAGTAAGAGAATAATTGACTATGTTTCTTCTCTCTTCTCTCTCTCTCTCCTCTCTCTCTCTCTCTCACTGTATCTCCTACCATTTTGATGGGTTATACTGCTCATCTTCCAGTCAAAGGAGTAACTTCCTAATGAGTTGAACTGATGCCAGAGTTCATTTTTGGAACTCAAAAAATGAAGCTTTTGAAGTAACAAACACACTTGTATTAAGAAAAAAAAAAAGATTATGAAGGGCTCCTATGTGCCAGGCCCAGGCTGAGTGCTGGGTATTCTGACCAAATCTGGTGAAAATACCTGGTCAGACTCTAGTGAACAAAACAGACGTGATTCTTGTCTTCACGAAGTTCAAATTCTAAAAGGAAGACAGGCAGTAAGCAGGTAAAAGTAAGTAAGCAGAATCATTACACATCAGTGGAAGGAAAACCAATGAATCAGGGCGGAAGGAGGGAGTTGCTTTGGATAGAGCAGTCAGGCAGGGTCCCCGAGGAAGAGCCAGTCAGGCAAACTGAAGGCTTGTTCTAGGTAGAGGGAAGAGCTCAGTGAGTTTGAGGAACCAAAACAAGAGCATCATGGTGGGAGTGGAATGAGCAAGGACAAGAGTGGTTCTAGGGCCCTACAGATCACAGGCAGCGGTCTGAATTTTATTCTGCGTGCAATGAAAATCCATTGTGTCCTTTTCAGTAAGTGGTAGTGGGCAGCGCTAGTAGCATGAGCTGATTCTTTTTTTTCTTTTTTAATTTATTTTTATTTTTATTTATTTTTTAAATAAACTCTACACCCAACAACTCACAACCGTGAGATCAAGCGTCACATGCTCTACTGACTGAGCCAGCCAGGCGCCTGCTTTTTTTAAAAAAATCAGATTTAGTGAACTATAATTTACACACAATAAACTTCACTTTTCTAGAGCGTGAAGTTTGATGAGCTTTGACAATACACCGCTGTGTAGCTACAACTGCAATCAAAATACACAGCAGTTCCATCTCCCCACAAGTTTCTCTAATTGCTTTTTTCCAATCAGTCCTCTGTCCACACCCCAGCCCCTGACAACCCCAGGTTCATTTTTTTGTGCTTTTCTCAAATGTCATATAAACGTAATCATAAATATACACTACTTCGTGTGTGGCTTCATTCACTTGGCCTGATGTTTTTGAGATTAATCCGTGTTGGTAGATGGAAACAGTTTGTTTCTTGATTGCTGGTGGTATTCCATTATACGGACATGCCACAACTTGTCCCTTGACTAGCTGATTGACATTTGGATCACTTTTAGTGGCTAACATGAATAAAACATCTATGAATATTCATGAACATCTTTGTATGAACAGGTTTTCTTTTCTCTTGAGTAAATACCTAGGAGTAGAATTACTAGGTCAGATGGCAAGTTTATGTTTAAATTTATTAAAAAAATACTAAACTGGGGCGCCTGGGTGGCTCACTCGTTAAGTGTCCAACCTTTGATCTGGGCTCAGGTCATGAGCTCAGGGTCGTGGGATTGAGCCCCACACTGGGTTACATGCTCAGCGCAGAGTCTGCTTGGGATGCTTTCTCTCCCTCTGCCCCTCCCCCCACCCATGCTTTCTCTAAATAAATAAATAAATGCAAAATCTTTTTAAAAAATACCAAACTGTTCTCTACAATGATTTTACCACTTTGCAGCCCCACCGGCAATGGATGAGAATTCCAGTTCTTCTGCATGCTCACCAACACCTGGTGAGGTCCGTCTTTTAATTCAGCTATTCTAGCGGGTGTGTGGTTGTATTTCAATGTGGTTTCAATTTGCATTTCTCTAATATCTGATGATGTTGAGCATCTTTTCATGTGCTGATTGGCATTTCCAAGTTTTCTGTGGTGACGTGTGTGTTCAAATCTTTTTGTTCCCCCTTCCTATTTTTATCGAGTTGTTTCTTTCTTCATTATTGAGCTGCAAGAGTTCTCTTACAGTCTGAATACAGGTTGCACGCTCTGGATATATGTTTTCAAGTGTTTTCTCCAATCTGTGGCTTATTTTTTCATTTTCTTGACAGTGTATTTTAAAGAGCAGTTTGTTTTTTTATTAAATCCAATATATGAATTTTTTCCTTTATGGTTTGTGTTTTGCATTACTTATCTAAAAATCTTTGCCTGACCCAAGAGATTTTTCCCCTATTTTCCTCTAGAATTTTTATAGTTTTAGCTTTCACGTTTAGATCTATGATCCATTTCAAGTTAATGTTTGTGTATGGTGTGAAGTAAGGGTCAAGGTCCATTTGACTTTCACTGTGGATGTCCAATTGTCCTAGTCCCCTTTGTTGAGAAGATTATCTTTTACCCATTGAATTACCTTAGCATCTTTGTCAAAAACTCGATCGACCATCTGAACCTAGAGATCTCTTTCAGCTTCTCTGGTGAGGAGTGAGAGAGGCTGGGAAAGAGAAAGGCCAGGACAGAGGTGGACAGAGGAAGGGATACCATTGACTGAATCCACACCTAGTGGGTATGCCTGGATGGAATCAATTAGGAGCCCAGGGAGCCAGAGGTAGAAAGACCAGGAGAGCATCAAGGGAGAGAAAAGAGGAGAAAGGTACCCTTCTGTCATCGATAGGAACAACGATAGCGACACAGAACAGTGCTTGGAGCTTGGGGATAATTAATTAATGAGTCCAGGTAACTCACCACAGATGAGAATCAGAGCACAGAAAAGACTTTAGATTACCTACACCAATGGTTCTCAATCTTGGTCTCATACCAGCATCACTGATACTTAGGTCTCCCCCCAAATGAATCTCTGGAAGTGAATTCTGGGCATTGGTATTTTCAAAGCACTCCCTTGGTTTTAATTAGTGTCCAGGCCTGAGATCCCCTGTTCTAGTCCCACTTCATCTTACAGAGGAGGAAGTTGAGAAGCAAGAGTGGAGCAGAGGCTAGGACAGGGGTTCCTGGGACTCAGGGGGTTCCCAGGATGCAGGATGTTCGGTTCTAAAGCCAGGGGAGTCCCAGCACATGGGACTTTTGGTGCCAAAACTGGGAAAGTCCTGGGTAAACCAGGAGAGTTGGTCATTCTACCTAAAATGTTCATCTCCCTATCTTCAGTAGCTCTTTCCACTTAAAATGATAGAATAGGTAATCAGCGAATCCTGGACAACCAACTAGGTATCTTGCTATTTGATCAAACCCATAATGTGGTAGAGCTTTTGTTTCTAGCTGCCCCTCAGGTCATGACATCTCCCTGATTCAAATACACACAGTCGGTCAATTAGCCTCTGAGCGGCCAGAAGTCAGTGTGGAAGTAGCTGGTCTCAGGAGAGGCCACACCTAGCTTTGCTCAGATGTGTTTCCAAACTGGCTTCCTGCCTCTGTGTGGGGAAGGAGGGGCTTCCCTCCCATCGCCCTAAGACAAGCTTTCACATTGCCATGTACCTCTCCTCTGAGGCACTTAACACAAACGTAAGCGCATATTTGTGTGATGACCTGTTTGATGTCTGTGGAGATGTTAGACTTGGTGAGGATGGGGCCATGTCCATTTCAGCTCATCACTGCCTCTCACTACTTAGCACACTATCTGGCACGTAGTAGGTGCTCAACAAATGGGTAAATGCAGCCATGCATGCATGAATGCATAATGAATAGCATGACCTATTATTATGCCCAAGGAACAACACTGACATGTACCTGTGTATCACCAGGAAATTTCAAACCAGTAGGGGCTAAGTGTTAAGTCCTTGCCCAGTGGGGCCCACACTGTTATGATAAATGTAATCCACATTCATCTGAAATACAGAGGAACAGGAATGATAATGAGGGTGGTGATGCTTCTCTTTGCTACCTGCTTCCTGAGACATGGCTGCTTCTGCTCAATCCATATTCAGCCCCTACACCTCCCTAACTCTGTGACCTCTGACATCTTTATTAGTATCTGTGACATTCAGGGCTTGCCAGGCAGGGTCACATTCCTAGTACCTCATTGCAGATGGCACACGGACTTATCATCATTATCATCAGATCTTCAGCGAACATCCCGGTGTTCTAGTCACTGTGCTGAAAGACCGAGAAGCAGGGGCTGTGCTGGGGGCCCTTGAGATAACAGTGACAAATAAGGCCAATTCCTGACTGAGCATGTTTTACCATTCTGCTGGTCGGAGAGATAAGATATGTACTTAGAAAAAGCTTATCAGGGGAGCCTGGGTGGCACAGGGGTTAAGCGTCTGCCTTCGGCTCAGGGCGTGATCCCGGCGTTGTGGGATCGAGCCCCACGTCAGGCTCCTCTGCTGTGAGCCTGCTTCTCCCTCTCCCACTCCCCCTGCTTGTGTTCCCTCTCTCGCTGGCTGTCTCTATCCCTGTCGAATAAATAAATAAAATCTTTAAAAAAAAAAAAAGAAAAGAAAAAGCTTATCAGACAGTGGGGTAGTTTATAATAAATGCCAGAGACATGGTACAGTTGATAAGTGGTGCCCAGTTTAGAGGAGAGAGGGTAGAAGATAAAACTTTGGTTTGGGGGGAGGGCTGGGGTAGTCTCCATCGTGTCTCCCCGATTCTCCGTGCTCAGACACCAGTCCTTGGCCCTCATTCCCATCCTCCACTACATTGCCAACTCAAAGGGGACAGGAAAGCGGTATCTTGGAGGAAATGCTTGCCATGTCCCACTGGATCAGATGCAACGCCTTGTGCCTTACAGGCATTCATTAGAATGAGTGAATGAGTCAAGACCACCCCAACTGCACCCATCACCTCAGATATAATGAGGTGATGCAGTCCCCCTGGAGCTCACCCTCCTGAACCTACTGAGGAACACCCAGGGGATGACTCATCCGCAGTGAGTCATTTCCTGGGAAGTAGCCTGGAGAGCAATCTCCCACGGTGCTCGCTCAGACTTCCAGTACTTGGCTTAGGGCGCCACCTGGTGACACCTTTAGGTAAAGTGCTCCTGCTCATGCCACCTCCTTCCCCAACTCTGGCCAGCCTTCGAATCCTCCAGGCTGAGAACCATCAGAGACCAGGACCCCAAGGTCCCAGTTGCGCAAAAAAGCAGAATCAACCATCTTCCAACCTCCCCTCCTATATTCCTGCTGTGTGGCCTTGGCCCTGAGCATCTTCTTAAAGGAAAATGACACCTGTATGTCAGGTTCTTAAATGTCCCTGAAGCATCCAGCTGTCTGGGGTTACCCTCTGCTTCCCAAGCCATGTATAGGGGGGTCCAGGATCACTTGCCACATTTCCAAGGATTCTGGAGGAGGACTTACATTTCCCAGCATGACCTCCAGATCTGCACTTTCTTCTGCTGGTGTCAGAACTCACACTCCCTGCTCTGGGTATTACGTGCTACTCCTTTTCTGTACCATGAACCCCAGTCCCTTTGCTCCCCAAAGTGCCACCTACCTAAGGCTGTGCATGGAGCACATTTTACAGAAGGTTTAGAGTCAGAAAGGGGGAATCAAGCAGGAAGTTACATTGGCAAATAACTCAACGCTAAGCAAGGGGAGGGGAGGGCTAAGGTCCACATGATGCCATACACAGACCTACCCTTGTTGTGGGAAGACAGACTCCAAGGCAGCCCAGGACCTTTCTGGACAAGAGCGCTGCATGGACAGGACACCCTGCCCCCATGATGCTTCCAGTCTAGCAGAAGGAGATGGGCGATAAACAACTAGCTGGTGAATAATTACTTCTGTGGCCATAAATGTTAAAAAGAAAATAAAGTAATAGGGAGTGGCTAGTGGGCAAGGGGAGAGGCCTATATAAAATGACGTCAGGGATGACTTCTCCAAGAAGGTGACATGTGAGCCAAGAGCCAAACAGTGTCAAGGAGACAGGGAGGAGGACACTGAACAGTGAGGAAGATCAGAGAAAGGACTCAGAGAAATGGCCCTTCCCCGCTGAGGTGAAGCATCAAAAAGAGACCCCGAAAGCAAGGTAACCAAGGTGACTCGAAAGGACGAGAAAGTCAATGTTCCGTTTCAGCCGGGAGTGCGATGAGGGATACAGTGTGGTCCCTCATTTTTAGTAAATTGATCATACAAATGATTTTTGCAAGGGGTTTTTTACTTTTTACTTTTGTTTCCATTCTGGTTTTGGTGGAAACCAAGGGAAGAACGGAGATTGCCACCCATGGAGCAGAACAGAAAACACACGTCTGAAAAGAGAAGCTCAGAGCTGAAGGCAGGTGTGAGTGAGCTCACAGGCCCCTGGCGATTCCACCCGAGCAGGGCTCCAGACCACACCAGGGCCCGGGGCGTGGGGCACGAGCTCATCTTAGCGAGGCCCCAGGGAGCAAGCAGGCACGGCTGATGTTTAGGATATAATTCCCACGTTTAATGTATATTTACAAGCACTTTACTCCCAACATCGCATTCCATCTTTGCCCCCGAGACACACTGTTATTTCCACATTAGAGATGAGGAAGCCAAGGCCGGGAGAGGCTAAGTAACTTGCTGGTAAGTGGGGGAGGTAGGATTTGAATTCAGGTCTGACTCTAACCCCATACTCCGAGCTCCGCTCTCTATATGCCATACAGGAATTTGTCTAAAAGTGAATGCTCCAGTCTGCTCGCCCCAACATACAGAGACACACAGAGAAACAAGAAATTCCTCACTCCTTTGAATCCATCCAAGCAGTTGGTCTGGTGAAATCTCAAAGAAACCCCAACTACATAGAGCAGTGGTTCTCACCCAGGCCACAACTGGCGATGTCTGGAGGCATTTTTGGTTGTCACAACTGGTGGGGAGGCCAAACACCGCCACGCATCTAGTGGGAAGATGCCAGGGTGTTTCTGAGCACCCTACAGTGCATGGGATAGGCCCCACCACCAAGAATTATCCAGATCAAAATGTCACTAGTGTGGAGGTTGAGAACTCTTACATAGAACATGTCATCAAGGAAAGGAGCTAGCTGCCCAGCATGACATTATGTTGATGGTTTAACCTCAGTCTGTTTCTCAGCTTGTAGAACGTGGAAACGAGATTGTGTCTGAGATTCTCTGAGATGATGAGGTCCTGAAGAAATGATGCACATCAGCACCACCTGCCCAGGGCTGCTGGGGTGGCACCCAGGGACAGATATCAGAAGCAGCCCTTCTAGAAAGATCCAGACCTGGAGGTAGTCCAAGAGCCACAGGGACAAAGCCAAAAGGAAAGAGCCCAGGAGGGAGGCCAGACACCACCAGGGGAGACCACCGAGTTCTCCAGAGCTGCACTCTTCAATTAACCAGAGAGAAACCCAGGGGTCACCCAGTCTAGAATTTTCTCATCGGCATAGAAGTGAATTCTCTCCCCAGAAGCAAACCCTCAGAAAACCAACTCTCATTCAATGTGGAGGGAATCTCCGCAGGGGAATGGACATAATAGGCTCTTCAGCCTTTAAAAGTGCATCCCTCTTCCCAGGACTGATCATGCCAGACCCTTCTAGAAAGATTCTACTACTGACTCTACGCTTACCTTCATGATCTGCTTCTCAGTCCCAGGGAGACCTGGATTCCACACTGCCGACCTCCCTCCTCACCGACACGTTCCTCCCCCTGTTGGCACACTGACGCTCCTTCAGCCTGAAGTGAACAGGTCTCTTGATTTAACCTGAGATGTGCAGATTTTCTGGTTTAGCCCGCAGAAGGCCCTCTCGTTTGCTTTGCTTAACAGCGCTAGTTCATGGGGGCGCCCCTCTCCCAGGCTCTGGCCCTGTGCCACTTTCTACACCCTGAGTGTGTATGGTGACTTCGCCACTAAGTCTAGGGTTCATGGCAAGTCAGGACTCACGGCACAAACTTCCAGTTTGGGCAAAGTCGAGGTGGAGTTACACAGCCCGTGCAGATTTAACCTCATCAAGCCTCAGGCCCCTGGTGGGTAATCAGGGCTACTCACCACAGCCTTGTGCGTGGGTGTGAAGATTAAAGGAGGTGATGCATGGCAGGTGCCCAGCACGGCACCTGGCTGGCGGTGAGTACTCAGCACGTGTGACCACCACCATCGCTGTCACTTTGAACGGAGCCTAGCAAGGGCAGTTGGTAGCTTACACCACACTTCCCACATCATATGTGCCCAGCTCGTGTTTGAGACCCAGGGCATCAGCACGGAGCGCCTTGGCACGACTTGTTTCATGCACACGTGCTGGTCTGACCAGTGTGGACTCGAGATTGGAGGGCAGGAAGGAAAGCTGTGTGGTGAGGTGGAGCCTGAGGCCCGGGTGTCCGTGCTGCCCCTGCCGCCTCCCAGCTGCACACCCCGCAGGCTACCTAACACCCGCCTTTCAGTTTCTTCCTCTGAAAAGTGAGGAGGTGAGACAGAGTGATCCTCGTGTCTTCTATTGAACCCAAGATATCCCAAAGCTTATCATTCCAGTGGGTAACCAATTCAAAAAATCTAAGGGGATGTTTTATATTCTTTTCTTGTAATACTAAGTCTTGGAAATCCCATGTGCATTTCATACGTACAGCACATCTCAATTCAGACTAGCCAGACGTCAGCGCTCAGTAGGTGCAGGTGGGGAGAAGCTACCACCGTGGATGGTGTAGCTGTAAAAATTCAGTGAGCTGATGGAGATAAATCGGTCGCTTCCAAGTGAGTGCGTGGTAAATGTTGGTGTTAGCGCTTTATTTGAAATGGACAGCACATGGGTGCTATTTGAATAATTGTGTCAAAGTATTTTTTAATCTTCATTTTTGGACATGAGGGCATAATACGCAGTACAGTACAGAGGCTAGCCAACACACAGCCCGTGAGTCATACTGCCCGGGCTGGATCCTGTCCCACCGACTAGCTGTGTAGCCATGGGCAAATTACTGAACATGGCTATGCCTCAGTTTATCCCTCTGTAAAGGGGGTTAGAATAGGACTTGCATCACAGGGCAGTAGCAGAGATGAGATGAGGTCGATGAAGTGCTTAGAAGACTGTCTGCCACTCGACAACATAATGGGAGGTACGAGCATTCGTGTTTGATGAAGAAAATCAGAGGACAGAGGAAAGTTGGAGGAAAAATGAATCTGTTGACCCCATAGAGTCTTTTCCACCCAAACAACCACAGTTGAAACTTTTCTACAGTGGTTTCTTGATAATACATGGGGCCCCACCTAGTTCCTCTCTTGGTAAGATATAAAGTACATCTCCCATCCCCCCCAACTCCCCACTTCACCCTCCTCTTCTGCCCTTGAAGTCTCTGCCCCCCAAAGCCAAGTGAAGATCAAAGAACATTCCCGTGAATGTGAAGGAAAAAGTGAAGAAATAGACTTAATGCTTCACCGCAACACTTCTCCAGTCTGCTGTCCAGTGACAGTCTTATGGGTGAGTGACAGCTTGCTTCCACCAAATGTCAATGGAGACGGGACCGTAGCCCCAAAGGGTGGCTCTGTGTGTCTGAGATGGGACACCACCACCCGTGCTAGACCCTGGGCCCTCTCTCACCACGCTGGATGGTCCAAGTGCACCTGGGTGACCCAAATATGAACAGAGAATACGTGTCCCTGATTACAACCCCTCCTGCCTGGCCCGCCGCTCCCACCATGGGCTCTCTCTTGTAAGGCAGTGGTTCTCACACTCGAGAGTGTGCTTATGAGAATCACCCGGTAAAAGTGCTAAAATGCGGGTTCAACTGGGTTGACTCTGAAAGTCCAACTTAATAGCTCTGGGGTTACCCAGGAATCTGCATTTTTATACATGCTGCCGAGGATCCTGATGCTGGTGGCTGCAGCCCACTCTTTGAGAAACCCCGTAGTGTGAGGACGATAATTCTCTTTGCAGCTCACTGGCACTGCAGACACAAACACCGAGCTAGATACAGTGATAGTGACAGCCACTGTGAGAGAGCGGGGGAGTAAGGGGGAGACAGCCCTGACCCTCTAAGTGTGTCACCCATAGTCCCCTCCTTCAAGGCTCAATGTCTGCCTTCAACCCCAGCATAGACCGCACCATTCAGTCTTTTTAAAATGATGTGACTTGGGGCATCTGGGGGGCTCAGTCAGTTCAACATCCAACTCTTGGTTTCAGCTCAGGTCATGATCTCAGGATCGTGAGATTGGGCCCTGCGTGGAGCTCTGTGCTAGACATGGAGCTTCCTTAAGATTCTCTTTCTCCATATCCCTCTGCCCCTTCCATTTCCCCGCGCTCTCTCTGTCTCTCTCTCTCTCCCCTCTCTAAAAACATAAAATGAAAATAAAAAAATAAAATGATGTGACTAGCACATTACATTCCAATGATAATGGAAAGAAATATTATATCTGGAGTCAAATCTTGACTTGGCAACTTATTGGCTGTGTGACTTCAGGCAAGTGTCTTCCCTCTTTGAATCTCAATTTATTCATCCATAAAGCAGAGATAATGAAGCCATTGTCTCTCAGGGTTGCTATGGCTATTACATTTGATCATGCACGTGACCAAACTTAGAGCAACACCTCCTGCATCGTCGATGCTCCTTTTAGTTATTCAACAACTATTTATTGGGTACCAGGCTCTGGGCCAGCTTTGGGGCACAAAGAGAACTGGAGGAGATGTCTTTCTGCAAGGTGTCCTCCAGGTGCCAGGGAAGGAGAGCAATGGCTCCTCCACGAAAGAAAAGAAAAACCAAAGGTAATTTGCTACTCATCCACAAGTTGGGGAGTGGCCCTTTGAGACCCAGTTGTCCCCTCTCTGGGGTTGGCCATGGAAGGGACACGGTCATAACCCTCAGCCGCTGTCCCAACTAAAGCTAGTCTTCAGCAAAACTCAATTCTGCTAAGTGAGCCAGGGGTTAAGAGAAGCCTGGTCAGGGTGCAAAACTCTTGCCTTAATGCACAGCAGAGACCTTTAGTATGTTTACATGCTAATCTCCCAGTTCTTGAAATTTCCTCTAAGGAAATGATGTTAAAAAGAGGAAAACTACGCATGAAAATGATACACCACCGATTCCCAGAAAAGTTATTTAACCGTTCTATGCCTCAACTTCCTGCCCATAAAGCGGGGATAATGATAGCTTTCACCTCATAGTTTTGCTGAGAAATTAAGCAGGATAATTAGTGAAAAAAACATTAACACAATGCTCTACACTTAGTGTTAGCTATTAATGTTAGCTATCATTTGATAATATGGAAAATACATATAACATATATCATATCATGTAGGATATATATACATATCACTTATCCACCTCATCATGTACAATGTATCATATGTATCTCACATATACATGTATGTATACATATACACATAATCATATACAAACAGATATCACATATATATATACATATACATATACATATACATATATATATATATATATAGACACACACACACGGGATATTATATGAACTATAAAAGCCAAATACAAATTAAATCTGTGGTACAGATAAAACCATATGTATTTTTTAAAACAGTTCCTGCCAGCAGTGCCCACCCACGGCTTCGCTCATCTGCAGAGCTGAGACAGTGGCACAGTCTGACCAGGAGACTTGGCAGGGTCCCGGTCTGCCTGACTAGGAAGCTCGAAGAGCCCTGCTGGCCCTGGAACCTGCTCTGCCACTGCCCCTGGGCAGGAGAGCTGACTCAGAGTTCTGCCCGCTGTTGAAGCCAGCCTGCAGCCCTGCCAGGCAGAAAACCCAATCAGAACTCCTGGGAATCTCGGCAGTCTGCCCTGCAGCCCGATCACAGTGGCACTGGAGTGGAGAACCAGCCAGAGGCTCTCTCCATCCACAGAGCCAAACCAGTGGCCCCATGTGGCCAGGGAGCTCAGTGCACAGTCTTCCTGATGTGGCTTCCTAAGCAACAAGCCGTACAGGTCTTGGGGCCATTCTGCCGCGTGGCCAGGACAGGGCAGCTCGTTCGCAGCCCCAGCTGCTGCTGAGCACGGCGCCCAGTGCCACGGAGCTAGGAAGCCTGACCAGAGAACCCACACAACCACAGAACCCATCCTACAGCCTCACATGGGCAGGGACCCAAACCAGTAGTCTTACCCACCTGTTCTCAACCGGGCACACTCCCCCCATTGGAATTTGTTTAATGTTTTCCTCACGGCTATGCTGGGATTGTAGGTTTGGGGGAGGAAGACCACAGAGGTTAAGTGCTATTCTCATCACTCACATCAAGAGTAGGTATTACCAGTATGACTCACCACTATTGATACTAACTTTGATCACCTGGCTGAGGTAGTGTTTGTCAGGTTTCTCCTCTGCAAAGTTACTCCTTCTCGCCCTTTCCATACTGTCCCTTTCGGAAGGAAGTCATCATGTGCAGCCCATACTCATGGAGTGGGGAGTGATGCCCGCCCTTCAGCAAGGGTGAAGTGTTACATAAATGATTTGGAAATCTCCTCCATGGGATTTCTCCTCCTCCTGGTTGGGATTTCTCACATTTTCTTCAGTGTTATCATTGTTACCAGCCAGAGGGTTACTCCCACACAAGCTAGTCCACCATGGCCTGCACTGGATCTTCCCACAGCGAACACCTGTTGCACACTTACTCTGTACCAGGCACTACGCTGGACATCTTCTGCATACCCTATTTCACTTCATCCCTGCAATACCCTTATGCAATGACTACTATTACACCCACTTCACAGACAAAGACACGGAGACTCAGAGAGTTTCTCTACTTGGGAAACCTGTTGTATTCCTATGTATGCTTTGCACACCATACCCTAAAAATTGGAGTGAATTTCCATACCTCCTTCTTTGCCCGCCCAGGTTCTGGGTTGCTAGCTGAGTCCTGGTCTGAATCCTCTCCTTCACACATTGCTCAGCCTCTCTCAGGTGACCTACCCTCTCTTCCCTGCTGGGCCTGGTTATGTAGTAAGTGGGTGCTCACATCAGCTTGCCCCAGAGCCCACCCCAGAATCCAGTCCCACGATTCCCCATGGTTGCCTGAGCTCTGGAGCACAGATGGCAAGACCCTGACCATGAGAGCTCAGCCCCAGGGCATGAGGGGTCACGGTCCGACACCGTTGCTCACATGGAAAGTTCCCTCCCTGCCAAAGGACAAAAACAACACCTCACACCCATGAAGACCTGAGAGATCTAGAAGCCTGTTTCACACTCTGAACAAAATCCCCCACCCAGAGCAGGGAGGGAGTTGAACACGTAAAGGCCGCTATGGTTGGAAAAGAAACCAAACAAGACATTTGAGCGGTTAACCCACCTACCGCCATGACAGCCCCCGGAGGACGGCATCGCTCAATGCCAGACTCGGCCAGTTTGGGAGAGTTCACCCACTCAGTGCTCAAGACTTTACTTCTCCTCATCCTCACCCCTAGGTCTCAAATTGGGCACTACAATGGGGTAAAAAGAGGACTTGGGGGCAGAATCTTTTTTTTTTTAAGATTTTATGTATTTGAGGAGGGGTGAGAGAGAGAGAGAGAACATGAGCAGGGAAGGGGGCAGAGGGAGGAGAAGCAGACTTCCCACTGAGCAGGGAGTCCCACGTGGGGCTCCATCCCAGGACCCCAGGTTCATGACCTAAGCGAAAGACGCGTAACCACCTAAACCACCCGAGCGCCCCAGGACTTGGGGGCAGGATCTCATCCAATTTTTACAGAAGCCCTCGAAGGATGGCGAGACAGGAATTCATATCCTCACTTTACCATAGGAATTGAGACTTAAAGATGGAAATTGATTTGCCAAACACAGTACAGTGAATTGGCAAGTTGTCTGACCCCACCTTGGGCTTTTCCACACAATTGGTTTGATCAAAGAGACCAGGATCACTGCCATTAGCAAAAATCCAGTAGAGGCAGCTGGTAATAGTGGCTGATAAAGATGTGGGTGAAAATTGTTAGCAAAAACAGTACACAAAGTTGGGGGTCGTTCAGGAAGACTAGAATGCCCCTCTGCAGGAGGGAAGAGGAGGCAGACAGAAGGCCAAATGGGTCCCCACTCCCAGGACACACATCTCCTCGTACTGCCATCATCTGGAGCTCTGTGCCTGGTGTGGGGCCCCGCAGAGGAACCAGTTGGTGGCATGTGCCTGAGAACCCGTTTGGATCAAGCACCACAGACAGCGGGAATAGAGCCGGAGTCCCAGGAGAGGAAACCAGAAAGCTCAGTGGTCCACTTCCAGGCAGACATGTCTCTGAGGGTTGGGAGCACTTGGCCTATCACCTAGCACAGAGCTGGAGCCACAGGAAATGTTTCTTGATTTGAGTTAGGTGCTCCTGAAAGGGACGGAGACAGAGAGGTGTCATTCTCCCAAGATCACACAGCCTGTAAGTGGCAGACGTGAGATTGAACCCAGGTCCACAGAGGATTCAGCGCTTAAGCCCTAGTGGGCTTGCCCCTCTAGCCTACAGTCTCTTGCCTCAAGGACCGGAATAAGGTCATTTTCTCATCCTATTCCCCGTAACTTCTGACACAATGTCGGCCACACAGTAGGCTTGATCAAAGCTTAGAGGTCTGCCCCAACACTGAGCTCAGGGGGTTTCCTTGCTAAACCACATGCCACACTGGGCAGGAAATGGAAGGATGGGGCCTGAGAGGGGAGCAGTGAGGAAGGGCCCCTGGATGCTGAGCGTGGCCATGGTCTAGGATTTGGGTAAAGTGTGGGGAGATGGCACATAATATGGACCCCTACACAGCCCCCGAAACCCAGACCCCTCTCCTCATGGGCTCAGCCCCAAGCCCAGCACATGCCACCCGTGCTGGTCATACCCAGTTCTGCCATCTGTCCCCTCTGCTAGGACACTCTAGAACCCTCCCCTCTTTACCAGTTCCCCCAACTTGCCCCTCAGATTCCAATGCAAGCAGCACCTCCTCGTGGACGTTTTCTTGGACCTTCCTCACCAGGTCAAGTCCCAATTACAGACCCTCCTAGCACTAACTGTGGTGGCAATTTTGCATTTTATTTGGGTGATTACTGGATTAACGTCGGTCTCCCCTTCTAATCCGTAAACTCCAGGTGGGCTCTGTTTTGCTCACAGTACATTTCCCGCATCCTGCAGTGGTCATGAGTAAATGCTCAATAATCGTATGTTGAGTGAAGGAATGATTGAATGAGTACAGAAATTGACCGCTCTCTGTGGTAGAATGAGAAATGGCTCCCCAGAAGATACCCAGGTCCAAACCCCTGGAACCCGTGAATGTTACCTTCTGTGGAAACAGGGTCTTTGCAGATGTGATTGAAAAAAGGATCTTAAGGTGAGAAAAGTATTCTGGATTATCAAGGCGAGTCCTAAATGCCACCACATTTAGGTTCCTAAGAAATTTTTGTTATAAACTATAGGCAGAGGGAGATGTGGCCACAAGCCAAGGAATCCGGCCACCACCAAGAGCTGGAAGAGACAAGGAAGGATTCTCTCCTAGAGCCTTGAGAGGGAGGAAGGCCCCGACAGCACCTTGATTTCAACCTAGGGAACGTGATTTCAGGCTTCTGGTCTCCAGAACTGTGAGAGCGTAAATTTCTGTTGTCATAAGCCACCAAACGTGTGGTCATTTGTTACAGCAGCCCCCAGAAACTGATACACCTCCCAGGCTTGACCTGCCTCCTCACTCTGACCCCAACCCTCCTGCACCAACCTTCTCCATGACCAGACCCTTCTGATTCGGGGGGAGGGAGAGGAAAAAAGAAAGGGGGGAATCAAGAAGAAGGAGAGGAGAGGGGAGGACAAAAGGCTGGAGTGTGAGAGGGTAGGGGAGTGTATTTTACTCAGATGCTAGAGTCAGGGCCACGAACTGCAGTAAGAGGAGCCTCATGTTCATGCCTCCCCTCCCCCTCCCCAGTGAATATTCTCAAGAGGAAGTGGAAGAGGATGAAAGTTCTCAAGTCCTTTGTTTGCCTGTTGGTCACTGGCCATGATCCCCCTAGAAGAGCCAACCTATAGCCAGGTGAACCTCACTCACTGGCTTCCAGCCCCACACTGGTCTTGCTAATTCCAAACATGCCAGGTATGCTCCTACCCCAGGGCCTTTGCACTTGCTGTCCTTCTGCCCAGAATGTTCTTCAACCACATATCCACATGGCTCATTCCCCACCTCTTTCAGGTCCTTGTTCAAGTTGTGAAACCTACCAAGTGAGGCCTTCCCTGACCCCCTCCCCCCCTATTTAAACTGCAGCACGTTGGGGCACCTGGGTGGCTCAGTCAGTTAAGTGTCTGCCTCAGCTAAGGTCATGATCCCAGGGTCCTGGGATCCAGCCCCACGTCAGGGTCTCTGCTCAGTGGGGAGCCTGCTTCTTCCTCTCCCTCTACCTGCTGTTCCCCCTGCTTGTATTCTCTCTCTCTCTCTCTCTGTCAAATAAATAAATAAATCTTTAAATAAAAAACAAATAAAAAATAAATTGCAACACATTACCCCATTCCCTGTACCCCTTCCTTACTTAATTGTTCCCTGTAGCACTTATCACCATCTGACAAACTACATATGTATCTAACTTATTGCTTATTCACATGTCTCCTCCCAGCAGCACGAACCCTCTGTGTGGCAGGAGTTTGGGCTACTTTGCCTAAAATGAAGCCTGGTACATGGCAGGCAGTCAATAACCATTTGCCGAATGAATAAACATTCTCAGAGGGCCTTTCTCTGGGGGAAATGGAGCTGGGAGCTAGATGAGACAGCCTTTGCTTTGGAAGCCGCCAGCCCAGCCCCTCTTCCATAGGTCTCAGGGCCAAACATAGACCCCATTGGGGTCTTTCTCACCATTCCTATTCATTTTCATACCCAGGGGGCCAAGAGGCAGCGCAGAATCATCACGGACCCAGCCCTGGCTGCTCCAGGTTCCAGGTCTCCCCCAGGGGCCACAGTTGCACCCAGACTCCTGCCAGCAGCCTCCACCCTAGCTCTTGGCCTGGCAGCCCTCCAACTGGCCCATATAGCCCGAATCGTCCTACCTGCTTCTTTTTGTCTGTGGATGGCGGGGGAGGGGGTGGTGCTGGGGAGGAGGAACCTGGTGTAGCAGAGTCAGACAGAACCAGACCACACCATTTGCTGAGTAACCTTGGGGAAGTCACATAACCTCTTGAGATTCAGTTTTCTCCTTGGTAAAATGGGAAAGGCTACCCCATCTAGGACCAGATGATGTAATAGCATATTACCCAACACAATCATGAATGCCAGGTTTCCTTTCCTCCTTCCTTTCCAGCTAAACATCTTCCATGGCGAACAAGTATCTTTTCCATCTTTGTACCCTGGTGCTTAGCACGGTGGCTGACACATAGCAAGTACTTGATGGATGTTAGCAGATTGACCCAAGAGGGAGAAGGGACGAGAGGATGATGTGGCAATTACGGACTCTGTCTCATTCAAATGGGATGTCAGCAGATCTGAGTTACTGACTTAGGTTTTAAAGTTGTTGGGTTTTTTTAAGATTTTATTTATTTATTTGACACAGAGAGAGAGAGACAGAAAGAGAGAGAGCACAAGCAGGGGGAGATGCAGAGGGAGGGGGAGAAGCAGGCCCCCCGCCAAGCACGGAGCCTGACGTGGGGTTCCATCCCAGGACGCTGGGATCATGACCCAAGCCAAAGGCAGACACTCAACCAACTGAGCCACCCAGGCGTTAGGCTTTAATATGCGGTGACCAGAGTTGGTCCGGGGAGGAGAAGGGGAAAAAATGAAGTGTCCTGAGGTCAAGAACACAGTATAATAGAAAGGGACTACTGGATTGAAAGCCAGAAGAAGTATCTCATTAGGTGGTTGGACAGGGAGCATCTCCTGGGACCAGTGGGTAGGCAAGCATCCAGCACTCGCATGGAAACCCTTCTGTTAATTTATAAATGTGGACTGAAGTAGTGACCACCGATAAGACCGTCATGAACCTCAGAGCATTTGTTTACTCCAGCTTTCTAAAATTAGGCTTAGAATTTCTAAAATTTGCAACGTTAAACGTGAGTCACCCATTTGGAACTTCATACTGTGCCTCAAAGTGTCGATAAAAATGGTATATATTTCTGAACATCTGTTACTTAATCAAAGGATTCTTCTGTGTTAAAAATTGATTTACCAAAGTTCTACGAAGTGTAAAAAAATAGCTTCGCCATAGACAAGAACCAAAAAAGCTGCAGAAGAAATGCCAATTTTCCCCTCATGGGTCCTGAGAACTTTCCATGTGGGTTCCTTTGGCGTCCTGGGAGTTGGGGCCAGGGCAGGAGGGAAGGGTTGGGTAGTGAAGGCAGGGAGGATGCTAGCTGCTGGACACCCAAGAGACCAGCAGGACCTCACGGCATCAGTTGCCCACTGTCGGCTTATGAAAAATAGTTTGGAAGAAGGTATAAAGAGCATGAACTCTCTTGTTCTTATGTCCTCAAAGGTCAAATGGCCACAGAATGATTCTGAGGGTGAGGTGTGAATCTGCCGTTGTCAAAATGGGCTCTTCCTCTCTGACTTTCATTTTCTCATAAATTATAAGAACCTCAACTCCAGCCTAGGAATGGAGCTTCCCTCTTCTGTGACCCCCTCCCACATACCCGGCGCCAGACACACGTGCACACTCAGCACTCGGCATCCCAGGCTGACCTCCAGTTACTGTTTCTTGTACTTTTTGTGAATTCTGTGAAAGGGAAAGGCCTTGTTTCCTGGGACAGAAGCAGGAGGACAGATGAACTGAGCTCCACACAAGGAGTCCAGGATTCTATGGGGCCATCAGAGTCTCGTAAAGGGACAGGAGAAGCCGGTTTGGGGTTGTGAGCTGGTCAACGTATGCTTGGCCTGGCAGTGAACGAACAGGAGATCCAATCCAAAAAATACAAATAACGAGGGTACCAACATCCTGCATGTGTATTGTACCTTGGAGTTGCCAGAACGCTTTCTATCTGAGCTGGTCCTTCTGATATTCTATCGGAGTTATTTATTACAGGTTTAAATCCCCTGAAAGTCCGTGCACCCGATAAGGACAAGTGACTAACTTTTGTACCCCACAGTGCTTAGTTGAGGGTACTTCACAAACACTTGCTTATATTATTCCTACTGGCAACTTGATGAAGAGGTGTCATCCTCATCTCACAGCTAAGAAACCTGAGACCCGAAACCCAGTCGCAGATGACAACAGCCAACTGAGACTTTGAGTGCCCGACGTAGGTCTTCCCAGCCAGCACTGGCTCCCAGCAGAGCTACAGTGAAACCTCAACTCGAAACTACAAACTGAAGTTTGCCGGAGGGGCGGTGGGCAGGCAGATGGGAGAAGGACGGCACTTGTGGTGAGCGCACCAGGTGATACATGGAAGTGACGAATCACAGTCCTACCCCTGAAACTATATTACACTGTAGGCTAGCTAACTGGAACTTAAAGAAAAACGTGGAGGAAAAAAAAGTAAAATAAATACTTGAAGCTACCTGTAATGCAAGAGATGACGAGCAGTTTCTACAACACGAAGTAGTAATTAAGATTTGTCTCTAGGTGGGAGCCTCCCTCTGTCCTGGGTGGCCCTCCTTAGTCATGTCAAAATAAAGTAAGTGCGTGGCCCTTGTCTTGGGCAAAGCCCTGGACATTCGTGCTGGTCCAACTCTGCTGACTCAAGGGAATTAGCCAGGGAGGACCCTCACCTGGGCTCAATATTTCTTCCTCTTTCCTCTAGGCGGATGGGCAAGACACCCTCCCATACTCTTCATAGTTTCACAAGTTTTGCTGCTGTGGAATGTTAGGCAAAGAGAGTCGAACTTCAATCTAGAGACCAGGGTTTGGATTCTGCCATTAACTAGCAAATCTCGCCTCAGCTCGTCACCTCCACGCCCTGAGTTTCCTCTTCTGCTTAAAACACAAATCTGCCATGTCCCTCTCCTGTCCCAAACCCTCCAGGGAAGCCTATCGCCTGCCCAGTGGAAATCCAAACAAATCCCTCTTCCCGTCTGCGTCACCGTCTAACCCTATGAGAGAGGGGGCATTCAGAGAAGGGGGTTCTGTCCCTTCTGAGCTCTTTAACGTTCAGCCAGGAGTGAGTCAGGCAGACAATGAATGGAGGTGGACACTAATTAGGTTCCGTACAGAACAGGCAGAAGGCTCCTCCTGGAGCTGGGGCTGGCCTCTGGTGGCCCCCTCATCTTCCATCTATGGTTCTCCTTGATCCAATGACTGCCAAGTACCCTCAGGCCGTCTCCTTCTCTCTGCCTCCTTCTCGAGGTCAGTTCCGTCTAGGGCTCTTTCCCTGTTATGTGTAGCTCTGACACAGTGATCACAAGGCCTGGAAGTTCCCCAATCACCAGTTCAGGGACAGAAACTACAAGTGTGCCTATTACCACAATTGAGCACGGACTTCCTACCCTCCCAGATGTCCACCCTACCCCCCAGGGATGCCTGTTTAGAAGCCTCATCCTGAAGACCAAGATGAAGTAAAGTGAAAATGAGACAATGCAACCATCCAGAACTCAAAATTTGCCCTAAAAATTTCCGTGTGGCCATGGGGACAAAGCTGTCTACCCAGCTCCACCCACAGGTTCCCTGGGGTTCACCACATTCCCTCCACCCACCACACTCAGCCCTGAGCTGTTCTTCCTCTCTCTCTCTCTCTCTCTCTCTCTC
>NW_024424008.1:49596655-49651646 GCF_017311325.1 Ursus maritimus | reverse complement strand
CTCTCTCTCTCTCTCTCTCTCTCTCTCCCTCTCACTCTCTCAATTCACTACACATTTGTCTTTTCCAGGCGCTCTTCCAAGATGGGAAAGGGCCTTGTTTATATGGTAGTGAAAGCATGAGTTCTGGAGTCAGAGACCTGGGCTGGAATCTTCGCTCTGCCAGTCACCGGCTGAGTGATGCGGACAAGCGACTTAGTCTCTGACCTCACTACTCCATCTGTAAAACACTGGTAACAAAGCCAATCTCGTGGTGGCAGCAGCGGCGGGGGAGGGGTGTAATAGGATTAAATGAGACAACATCTGGGTGGCTCAGACAGTTGAGTGCCTGCCTTGGGCTTGGGTCATGATCCCAGCGTCCTGGGATCAAGTCCCGCAGCCGGTGCCTTGCTCAGTGAGGAGTCTGCTTCTCCCTCTGCCTGCGGCACCCCCTGCTTGTGCTCTCTCTCTCTCTCTGAGACAAATAAATAAATAAATAAATAAATAAAATCTTTAAAAAAAAATGAGACAATGTTTGCACCTTCATCAGGATACCTAATGCTAGCTGGTATAACAAAACTTCCCAAATCTCGGTAACTAGATACAACAAGATAACTAGATACAACTCCTCTCTCAAGCCACAGGTGCACACAGATTGGGTGTCTTTACGGAATAGCTCCCCTCCAAGAGGTGATTCGGGGACCCAGGCTCCTTCCATCCCCTTGGAGTCCTTCACTGGATCCCCTCCACCTAGCTCACAGAATAACAAAGACAGAGTTAGAGGACAGGCCAGGAAGTAGCACCCATCGATTCACCTTTACATTGGTTAAAAGCCAGTCACATATTCCACCTAACTGCAAGGGAAGCAGGAAACGTAGTTGTTATGAACACCAGAAATCACAGAACCTTAGCGTGGACTTTTTAGAACATGGAGAATACATAACTGAATTCAAACCAAAGCAAACATATGAATTTCTTTTTCACAAAAGGTATGGTAATCATGTGTTGGACATAATTCCTGTTCTGAGTGCTTTCAGTGAAGCAGCAGGCTACGCGAGGATAGCCTACATTCAAACGCAGGCTCTGCCTGAACAAAACGTTAACCTAGGTCAGCCATGGTGACGTTCTCGTCTTAAAACAGGAAGGCTTAATTATGCACTTGACAAGGTTCTTCAAAAGTGCCATGTTCCCTCATCTTTAAGGACATACTTCTGTCTGGAACACCTTCCCTATCTGCTCGTCGCCCCACTACCTCCTACTCATCCCTCACTATCAGCTTCGATGTCACCTCCTCCAAGAAGTCTTTTCTATCTTCTACCCCCACTGGGGTCGAGTGCCTGTTTCCTGTGTCCCCACGCTAGTCTGTACTTCCCTTCCCAGCACACTTCTCACAGCAAATTAAAATCTCTCTTTATGTTCTGTCTCTAGCTAAATTGTCAATTTCTTGGGGGAAGGGACCTTGTTCTGGTCACCGTTTTATCCTCTGGTTTAACACAGTATCTGGCCCAAACAGAGTGTGCAGAAAATGTTTGTCATATGAGTGAATTAACAAATCTGACCCTCCTTCAAAATGGCAATGGAGTAAGAATTTTAAACTCTTTTAACTCAACAACAAAAAAAAGAAAGTAAAGTATAGAGGCAAGTTCAGCAAGAAACTGCACAGTGTCCTCCTCCTTCAAAAGGTCAGTGGGAACTGAGAAGTCATTTCAAAAGGCAGCCCCACCCCTTGGGTCATGCCTGGATACCTCTGAGCAATTGGCCACACTCTTCGTCTTCAGTTGAGCAACAGAGAGTGCAGAAAACATTCTCATACATTAAAAACCCTGGAACTCTTTCTCCAAGCTGATTGGAGGGTGTGGCAACAAGAGCTGTCCCCTTAGGGTGGCTCCACTGACCCTGTGTCTTATTGGGCCTGCGTATACCACTCTCCACTATCCACGTAGCTGGGGCATCCCTGCCCTTCACTCATCATCATCAAAAAGTGAGGTCTTCCTAGTCCTAAAGTAGACCCTTGGATCCCAAATAGGAACCCATCCTCAATACAGGCACATACTCTGTGGCAGGCATCACCGCGCAACCAAAGTGTGGTGGACAGAGTTTGTCTCCCACGCTCCCACATCTTTGGTGCACCTGGAGTGAAATCTCAGATGAGTCAAGTGATATCGAAGCGCGAGTAACCGATGATCTGCTACCAGGTTCTCTAAGAATGCTATTACCCACCAGAGGAAAATAGCTCTGAACGTGAGATTTCAGGCAAGCGAGGGAAACCAAAAGGAGCTGAAGGAGGTTGTGGGCACCCATCCAAAACTATTACGCCAGGGAGGGGACTGTCTATTCCACCGTTGGTTTGGCTCAGAGCCCTACACCGAGGTACTAAGGCAACAGCAAGAGTCACGCACGTGTCCTAGCAATGTTTCCTGAGCGCCTGAAACAATCTCCTTCCCCAAGCGGCAGGCCTTGGCCACAGCTCCAATCCCAACCCTATTCGTCCGGCAAAATCGGCTCTGACACCCTCAGCGCACCCTTTGCACCACCGCCACTCCCTCCCAGGCTGCCCAGGCCTCATTGACAAGATCGCGGCGGGGGGCCTGGGAAGCCAGGAGGGAAGGGCTGGTCAGAGCCCGCCCCCGGCCCGGGACAGCCCAGCGCCCGCCGGGCCGCAGCATCCTCCCCATCCGCGGGGGTGGCCAGCGCTCCGCTGTGGGAAAGCGGCCCCGCACCGGCATCCGGACGTTCGGTCTCGGGGGCGGGGCGTCCAGGGGCCCGCCCCCTCTGACATCAGCCTCGCGGGGCGTGGGCGGGACTGCCCGAGAGCCCCAGCTTTCAGAGGCAGAGCCGCGGAGTCGCGGCTGGAGGCGCGCAGCCTGGGTCTTGCGCTGGCTTCGACCCCAGAGGATGCGGCGTGCCCAGGATGCTGCCGCACCTGGTAGTGCTGCTGGTGGCGCTCCGCAGCGTGAGCCTCGGTTCCTGCGCGCACGGTAAGGATCCCAGCCCCGCCCTGCCCTCTCCGCGCCCGCCCGGCGGGGCTGAGTTCCCGACTCCCGCTCTTCGTCGCCCCTACGTTAAAGTTGTACGTTGCACGGAGAACCCCGTCTCTGGCTGTCCCTCGGCGCGGGGGGGGGGAGTCCATTGCCTACTCCCTCCCAGAAGCTCCCTTATTCCGGCAAGCCTGGGTCTCAGGCTCCCCACTGTGGAAGTCGAAGAGCATGAAATTGATTGGGGGGGGGGGTGAATAGAGAAGTTCAATGACACCCACCCACGCACCTCCAGTTTATCTTCCATCCACCTCCAAGCGAGTCAGAAACTTAGTCCTGGCCTTTTTTTGTTGTTCTGGTTCAACTGGTAAGAATGCTTTCCCCTCTGTGGAATGACTTTGATCCCCCATCTGATTCCACCTTCCCTTAGCCCTCCACTTAACCTGTTTCTTCCCCATGCCATTCCCCCCCAGCCCAGGTCTTGCCCCCTACTATCATCTGTTGCTCCATCTGGTCATCCCTGCTCCTTCTTTAGCCCCTAAGTGCTCCCACTGCCACCTGCCTCCCTCTCCCTCCTGCTACCCCTTAGCTCAGTCTTCTAACCCAGCCAGCTATCCTGGAAAGTTTCTGCCAGGGAAAAAAGTAAAGTCTGGAGAGAGAATACTGGGGCAGGGAGGTGGAGACACGGAGAGTGGAGCCAGGGAGAGCAGGGACTGAAACTGCGTCTACACCAAAATACAAAGTAAAACCTGCAGTCAGCCATTCACATGATCGAGAGCTGAGTCGGGGATATGGAGCCCCAACACCGCAAAGACCCGCTGCATTTCTCACTTTCTATCTAACGTTTTGAAATCGAAACACAGCCTTGAGGATCAAAGATAGTGTAAGGAAGAAAGCAAGGAACAGGGGAGATGTACTTTCTAAGTGCAAATGACAATTCTAGAAGAAGCATTACTAGAGAGATGGAGAGAAGTTACAGAACAAAGGAAGCCCGAGAGAGTGGCTGGCAGATCGAGAGACATGAAGGGATTGAGGAGGAAAGAAGAGGAACAGACTGGCTATTGGCCTTGACCTATGTAATTGCACTTGATTGGCAAGACTTTTAGAGTAGGTGTATTTATTACATTCTTACAAATGAGAGGTTCGGTGAGGTTAAGTAATTTGCCCAAGTCACACTGGCAAGTGTTAGTTTGAGGCTTCTGAAGTTGGAGTGTCCCAACGGTGAAGGGGTGGGGGCAGGAGATCGAGTTAGACAGCGGTATTTAGTATCTCACGGCGGAGCCAAGGGTGCTGGCTCTGTGTGGAAATGTCAGCACAGTCTAGAACCAGACCTGCTTCGTTCTGTCTGTCCTCACCCAGCCTACAGCCCTTCTAGACGTGGGGGAATGTGGCAAGCATTCAGCTTGGGGTTGCCCAGGAGACCTGTGAAGAGAAACAGGCAGATGCCAACAAGCAGGCTATTTGTGTACCCCAAGAACTCCAGAGAGGAGGCCTCAGGCTGGAGCCAAGGCTAGGGCCAGGGTAGGGACCAGGGATGGGGATGGGGGCCAGCCTTGGGATGAGGCTGGAGCAAGGACAGGGACAAGCTTATCTGAGATGAGATCTCACTGCAGACAGACATATCTTAGCCTTCCGCCCGTGCCTTCTCTCCGGGGATACATCAGACTCAGCTTGGCTCCTCTTAGCCACCACTTCTATTTCTGATCCCAGACAGCAATCTAAGGCATCCAGCACTAGCTCTGGAATCAGACACATGCGGATTCACCCTGCCCCTTACTAGCTCCACTGGCCTTGGGCAAGTCATTCAACCTTTCTGAGCCTCCATTTCTTCTCCAGTAAAATTGGGGTCGTAAATGCCTACCTTGTAAGGCTGGTTGTGAGAATTAACTGAAACAACATATGTATTTAGCAGACAGTCCAGCTCATAGTAAAGTAGTCAATAAGTGGAAGCTGGTAGGAGGATGGTCACCATCGTCGTCATCATTGTCACCGTCACTGCTGGGGGTGGGCTCTGCAAGCTCTGATACTGACATTCTTCTCCCCGGGGACAGAACTGCCCAGCCCTCCATCTGTGTGGTTTGAAGCAGAATTTTTCTCCCACGTCCTCCGCTGGACTCCCATCCCAAAACCATCAAACAGCACCTACTATGAAGTAGAGCTTCTGAGGTATGGAGAGGGGAGGATGGCGAAAGGAGGGAGGTGGGTGCGGGAGGGGGTGCACGCATCCCCTTCACTTCCCTGGCACGGGAAGACATACCCATCTTGTTATTGAGGTAACACCGGGAAGGACCCTGGCATATATCCATCAGTTGACAAGGACTGGTTGAGCCCCATATGTGTTGAGCAGTGTGCTGGGAACTCTGGGATAAGAAAGCCAAGGTATTTCCCTTACCCTCAAGTTTTTTCCATCTTATTGGAAAAACAGGAAATGTACCCATAGTGTAATTAGAAAACAAGGAAACCCTAATAGACTACAAATGTCATTGGGAGAAAGCCCGAGAAATCAGGCTGTATTGCAGTGGGTAGCAGGTTTTCCTGGAGGAGTTGGAGATCTGTTAGATATTCCAATCTAAGAGAAATTGGTACGTAGTCCCAGAACCAAGACAGATCCTCTTGCAGCTAGATGCCCGGAATCAAGAGAAAATACCCTGCGGGCTGTACCTCATGGGAGCTCTCTCCCTGGGCCCCTTGCTTTCCTCTTAAAGGAGGTAGGTTTGAACTTAAGTTCTTCCACCAATGCCTTTCCTGATATCTCCCCAGGTATGGGATAGAACCCTGGAAGTCCATCCCCAGCTGCAACCAGACCCACGTGTCGTTCTGTGATCTCACTATGGTGACCCTGGACCTGTACCACAACAATGGCTACCGAGCCAAAGTCCGCACGGTGGATGGAAACCAGTACTCCAACTGGACCTTCACCAACACCCGCTTCTCTGTGGATGAAGGTGCTTTTCCTCCCCTGGGCCTAGACGATGGCTTTGGGGATTCTTTCCTGCCAGAAACTCCAGTCTAGAATGTGACTCTGTTCCTGTAGCTCGCTATCCCGCTGGTCTTCCTGGCTGAAGACCTAGTTGCCCAAACATCTAGTCAGGACTTTTGATAAGATTTAGATGAAAATAGCCAAGTTGTTCAAGATTTAAAAGGGAACTGGAGTTGTTTATCCTACAGAAGAGAAGTCTTGGGGTGAGTGGAACAGCTGAGTCACAAGGGCCAGAACTGTGTACTTGTAGGGTTCTGGAAGAGGAAGTGAATCCATAAGCACTTAGCACAGGGCAGCAAACAGTAGGCAGAATGGGATCCAGTCCTCAGTCCCTTAGAGCCGAACTCCCAGTGATCAGGGTGGGAGGCTTTGAAGCAGGGAGATGCTACTGAAGAAAGGCTGGGGGTCTCTCTCAGCAGAGGTAAGAGAAAATGATAAGCCCCAGACTTGATGGCAGTTTTCCATTCTACGAACTGGAATTGACCATGCTCTATAGGTGAGCCAGCTCTGCAAAATTCAGAGTCAGAACCAATGGTCTTCCAGGTCTTTGGGCCAGTGCTCCGCTGGCTACAGAAACATTACATGAGGAATGTGTTTAAAAAAATCAATGTTTCCGGGGCCCACCTTCAAAAATTCAAATTCACTGTGTCTTGAGTGGACCCGGGGCATCTGTATTTATAAGGTACTCCCCAGGAAGTCCTTATGTGCTGCCAGGTTGGAAACCGGAGGCCCAGGTTTTAGGGCGGGTAAAGCTTGACTCTAGAGGCCCGGTGTGGACAGGGCACCCAGGCCCTCCCCGGCCTGCAGGCCTCATCATTTTGCTTCCCCACCAGTGACTCTGACGGTTGGCAGCGTGAAGCTAGAGGTGCACAATGGCATCATCCTCGGGAAGATCCAGCCCCCCAGGCCCAAGCTAGCCCCTCTGGGCGACACTTACGAAAGCATCTTCCAACACTTCCGCGAGTATGAGATTCAGATCCGCAAGGTGCCAGGGAACTATACGGTAAGGGCCTCCCCAGGGCCGCAAGACATCTGTGTTTGTAATGCAGTGGGCTCCCTGGACCTCCCTGTCCCCGGGGCTGGCAGCAATTTGTGCATCCCTGGGGAACCTTGCAGGCAGAGTAGAGGGAGGTCATGGGGCACGGGAGGGAGCTGAGATGACCTCAGCCCTCAAACCTAGGCTCCTGCCAGGTGGCAGGGAAGACACTGCCACTCGTGTCAGGCACCATGCAAGACATTTAATAGCTGTTATTCCTGATCCCCTCACAGGTGGATATTTTATTCCATTTTATAAATGGGGAAATGAGGCTCCAAGAGGCTATGTAATTGCCCATGGACACACCCCTAAGTGGGAGATCTGGAATCTGCCAGAGTCATCCTCTTCCCACCATTTGGTTCCAGCCCCTTGGCATCTATAAAATGTTCCTTTTCTCTTTTGGTACAAAATAAGTCATGTCAATCACAGAGATCTTGGGCTGCGTTGATAATACCGGGTTTGTTATGTCAGGGAAAGGACACAGAGGGGGGTGGCCTGGAACATCTCTGATGTCTCTCCTGCTCTCAGCTCCCATGGCCCATGAATCAAGGGTATTTTGTTTATTGCTATGTTGTTTTTGTTTCAGTTCACAAAGGAGAAGGTGAAGCATGAAAACTTCAGCCTCTCACCCCCTGGAGAACTGGGACAGTTCTGTGTCAAGGTGAAGCCGTCTGTGAGCTCCCGAATGAACAAGGGGGTATGGTCCAAGGAGGAATGCATCGTGCTCACCCGGCAGTGTGAGTCTGCTGTCGGGGGCTGCTGTCTGGGGGGGAGGGCCTCACACGATCCGAAAAGCATCAGTTGAGGGCCACTGATGCCAGGGGCACGCCCCCACACAGCCCTATGAGAAAGCTGCTATTGTCCCCATTTCAGAGATGTAGGAACTGAGGCTCCGTGGGTAGCAACAACTTTCTAGGGCATGGTGGCACAGCCAGGTCTCTTGATGCTGGTGCTGGTGTTCTGTGTGAGCACAGCTGTGCTTCCCAAGAACCACCCCCAACCCAGGCCCAGGCCCACTCTCCCAGCTGCAGTAGTTCCTGTTTGTTACATCCCTCTGCTGTCCTGTCTTGGGGCTGGGCACCGAGGGCCTTCTCCTTAGCCCCCCTCCCCATCGGAACTAAAGCCAGGCTCTGCACAGGTGCTGGGGAGGGGAGGGAGAGGAGGGAGGGGAGAGGTCCTGGGATGTGATGGCCATGGTCCTGTCCATGGGGGTCTTACAGTCTGGCTGGGGAGACAGGGCGTGCCCAGAGGAAGCTCTAAATAGCAACTACTCAAGGCAGCCTACGCCCCACCAGTCTGGTGTGGGCAAGGCCCGCAAAAACCAGAGTGACTCCCTACATTTCTACAGTCCATTTCCGTTCATGAAGGACACTCACAAGTTCATTGTCATTTAGCCTCACTCTCATTTAAGCAGAGTTAAGGCACCATCCCTGTGTCAGGCTTTTTCAACATTTACTCACTGGTAGAAGAAATAGTTTGGCGTACGGGTCAGGCTTCAAATGTCAGCTTTACCACTTAAGAGGTATATGACTTGGGTAAGTTACTTAAGCTCTCTGGGCCCCAGGATCCTGGTCTGTAGAGGGACGATAGTAGTGCTCACCCCTGACTGTCGTCAGAAGGGTCAGCTAACCTAAGTCAGGGGAGGTGGTGGATGATCAGTGCTGTGTCCTTCACACTCGTGTGGTAGGCACTACTATTTTTCCCATTTTAGTGATGGGGAAACTGAGGCTCAGAGAGGCTGAGTCAGCGGTGGAGCTGGGATTGGAGCCAGGCCTCCATTTTACCTGCTATACCATCCAGCCCCCGTTCCACGTGCTGTGGTGTGAATTGTGTGCACAGCTGAAGTAGAGCCAGTGTGTCTAGTGAGGGAAACCCTTTAGGACAGAGGTTAGAAGGCCAGGCAGGGATTTCCAAGTATCCAGAAGCATCTGGTTGTGGCCTGAAGGAGGCCTAGGGGATCACCTGGGCCAAGGAGTGGCTCCTGAGAGTGGCCGTGGACTCCCAGGAGCCAGGCCACAAACACATCTCTCTGGGCCTGCAGATTTCACCGCGACCAACCTCAGCATCTTCTTCATCTTCGTCCTGCTGCTGTGCGGAGCCCTGGCCTACTGCCTGGCCCTCCACCTGTACGTGAGGCGCCGCAAGAAGCTGCCTTCCGTCCTGGTGAGTCTCAGGGGAAGGCCGCTGGCCCATCCTTCTGCGCCATGCCGGGACTCCAGGAGACGGGAGGCTCCCTCCCAGAAAGTCCCTTCCCTCAGTCCTGACATTATCAGGAGGCCCCTTCATCAAGGACCATGGCGACAGAGAGGGGGCTTAAATGCAAAGCCCAGTGCTGAGAACATTGCCTCGTAAGGGCCCCCAATAAGACACATATTGAGTAGTCCCAACCCCCCTCCCCCCGTGTCATTTTGTTACTATTTACTAATAATTGACCATGGGCCAGCCCCTATGCATTAGTACCTCTGAGGCAGGTGGGGTTATTATCCTCATTTTACAAAGGAGGAAACTGAGGCATGGAGCAGTTGTGACATGCACGGGGGCCATGTAAAGAGCCAGGAAAAGACAGGACGAGCCCGGGCTTTCCCACCCCTGCCAGCTGGTAATGATAAGTGCTCCAGAAGAAGAAGAACATGGGGTTGGAAGCCCAGGCCTAGGGCTGCTGCCAGAGTGGCAGAGAGCAGAATGGGAGGTACTGCCTGGGAGTTGGGGTCATGGAGGTGGCCAGCGTCTCCGCCCCCCTCCCCGAGTGTCTCCTCTCACCACGCAGTGCCAGCAACTGCTGCATTTATGCTAAGCCAGCCTCCAGAATTCAGCTTGCAGCATTGAGCAACATTGCCAAACCCCCACCTGTCCCACCTGGGATTCTGGCTGCTCTGAAGGTTGCTGCCACATCTCCACAGAGCCCATCATGGAGAGGGCCGCAGGCTCTGCTGGGAAGGACCGGCTCCATCAGGGAGGCGGGGGTCCCAGGAAAGGCCACAGCTGGGAAGGCACTCCCCCCCCCAGAGGGATCCCAGGATTACTAGGAAAGATAAGGAGAGAGACAAAGACCCTCTGGAATTATGTTGAGTAAGAACTCAAGGAAGTGGGGAGGTAGGGAGAGAGGGACTGCCTGGCCTAATTAGGGTCTTTGTCCAGGCAGCAAAGGACTGTGTTCCTAGCTTCAGTGCCCTGGGTAGAGTGGTATGGCAAGGAGACTGGGGACAGGCAGCCCCTACAGCCTTACAGGATTAAAAAGTTCTTCCTTGTGTCTAACTGAAGTATGTAACTCATTGTCTCTTCTCTGTGCTCCGAGGAGATTCCATCCACAAACACATATGCATCGGCCTGTGTAACAGGTGCTCTGAGCTGGGCCTGGAGCCTGGATGGGGCTGCCCTCAGGGATGGACGATGAAAAAGCAAAGGGGTGAGGGAGGGGTGGTCCTGGTAACTGGAGCGGGGATTCCTCATTGGGCATCAAGAAGAGCATCAGTGAAGTGGCAATCGAGCTACAGTTATTGAGCACCAATGACAGGCCAGATGTGGTCCGGGAAGAAGCTGATTCATGTGGCCCCTGGTCCCAAGGGGCTTGATTACAGCCCGGCAGAGCAGCCAGTGTAGAGCCTAGTACTTCTAAAGCAAGCCAGGGAAAGAGGCACAGGTCCAAAATGCCAAAGAGACAACATGCAGTCTCTGGGTTTTCGTTCCTCTGTGCCATGTGCATCACAGAAGTGAGCTCTCCTTGAGAATGTTCTCCTCCTCAAGATAAATGCAGCCCGGTTGCCTTCATCTAATGACAGTGGTCATTACTAACTTAATGAATAACTTCGAGGGCACAGAACACTTTCGCATTCTATGTTTATTCCCACTCATGAGCTGTTTTGATCAGATATTTGAATAAATGGAGATTTCAGATCAGGACAGTGGAGTACAAATCGCAGGTTTGTCCTTTGCTGCTGTGACTTTGTGCAAGTCATTTCACTTCTCTCCTTAGAGGCTGGAGAGTAAATTTCAATTTGCCCAGTATTTACCGAGTGCTTTCTCTGTACCAGGCACTGTTGTAAGCACTTGCCGTGCACTAACTACAACATGAGGAGGCAAGTACTATCACTATTTCCATTTTATAGGCGAGGAACTAAAGCACACAGAGGACAAATAATTCAGCCAAGGTGACACAGCTGATAATAGGCAGAGCTGGGATTTGAACCATGGAGTCTGGCTCCAGAAACAGATATCCTTAATCACCAACCTGTGTGATATTCATAGGAACTCAACCAGTAGGAGTTGTATTCAAGTCCAAACTTACACAAGGAATGAGGGCAGGTGGGCAACAGTGAGTCAGTAAGTCAGTCAACAAACCTTATGAGTGCCTCATATGTGCCAGCTCAGTTTAAGCTCCGGGAACAGAGTAGCAGACGAAACTAGACAGCTCCTGTCATCAGGGAGCTTATAATCTGCTTGGTGTGGGGAGTAAATGTGGTTAGATAGCAGGCCGCAATGGGAGGCAGAAAATAAATTTTAAAAAAGAATTTCAGGAACCAAGTGCTAAGAAGAAGTAAACTAGGTGAATGTAGAGAGTGTCAGAGCTCTGCTTTAGCCAGGATGATCAGGAAGGCCTCTCTGGGGAGGAACATCTGAGCTGAGACCCAAATGATAGGATGACACGGCCAGGGAAAGTGCTGAGAGAAGAGTGTTCCCACCACAGGGCGTAGCACATGCAAAGGCCCTGAGAGCACTGAGCTGCTGCATGAGCAGAAAGAACCCCAGTGTGGCTGAGACGGAACAGCTAGGGGGAAAGGGATTAAGCGACTTTCCCTGGGACTCTGGGCAGGTTGTGGGGAGCAGGTCCTCCCCCGCTGCTAGTTCTGTGCTCCATCCACTGCCCTACGTGGCAGCCACCCTGTGTTTGCACAAGTCACAACTCGGGGGCTGGAGAACTTAATTTGGTGTCTCACAGCCAGCATTTTAAAAAATGAAATGGACGAGCGAGGATAACAGAGGGGATGGGATAGGACAGAGTAGGATAGACTGGAACAGGAGTAGAACAGGAGAGTAGTAGTGTAGATCACGGTACCCAGGTAGTAATGAGAAGTGTTATTTTGTGAAACCGCTTTCAGTTTATGGGATATTTATATACAGGCTATTATGTCACACATTTCTTATTTGGAATCATAGTCCAAAAAAGTTACGCTTCTAGATCTATCTAGATGAGTGCAGCTTGCTCTCAGGTTTGGAAAGGACTGCTGCTAGAGCTGAGAACATTTCTCCATTCCTGGCCGGCTCCCGTTCTGCCTGCCATTCCATCTGAGCTGCGAGCACACAGGCCCGAGCCAAACCGAGAACTGCGTTAAGAGGAAAGGTCAATCCTGAAGTGAAACGAGAAGCACCAGTGGCTCTGTGGGTCCCTCGGTTAGAGCAGAACCCCCTTGAGCCCTCCTCCTGGCCCTGGGGCCTCGCCTGCAACACCAGAGTGGGTTCCCGTAGGTGACCCTTGCTTCTCTCGCTCTGCCCTCTCCTCTCCAGGTCTTCGAGAAGCCTCAGCCCTCCAGTTTCGTCAGCCAGCTTCCCTGCCCCGAGCCCCAGGATGCCATCTACCCCCTGGATGAGGAGGCCTTCCCCAAAGTGTCCCCAGAGCTGAAGAACTCGGAACTACACGGCAGCACGGACAGTGGCTTTGGCAGTGCCAAACCATCCCTGCAGAATGAAGAGCCCCAGTTCCTCCTCCCTGCCCCCCACCCACAGGCTGGGGCGACCATGGGCAAGGGGGCGCCCCCGGAGCTGGACAGCAGCTGCAGTGGTGGCAGCAGCACAGACAGCGGGATCTGCTTGCAGGAGCCCAGGCTGAGTCCCAGCACTGGCCCCAGCTGGGAGCAGCAGGTGGGGAACAGCAGCCAGGACCAGGACGACAGTGGCATTGGCCTCGTCCAGAACTCTGAAGGGCAGCCTGGGGACGGGCAGGGTGGCTCCGCCTTGGGCCATGTCAATCCTCCCAGGCCTGAGGCGCCTGGGGAAGAAGACCCAGACTCAGTGGCATTCCGGGGCTACCTGAAGCAGACCAGATGCACAGAGGAGAAAGCAGCCAAGACAGGCTGCCTGGAGGAAGAGTCCTCCTCGACAGATAGCCTTGGCCCCAAGTTCAGGACATGCCTAGATGCCGAGGCACGCTGGCCTCCACCAGTGCTGGCCAAGGGCTATTTGAAACAGGATCCAGGAATGACTATCACTCCCTCAGGTACCTCAACTGGACAGTGGGACCAGCCAACGGAGGAATGGTCACTCCTGGGCTTGACCAGCTGTGGTGACCTAGGAGAATCTGACTGGAGCTTGGCCCATGATCTTGCCCCTCTGGACTGTTTGGCAGCCCCAGGCAGTCTCCTGGGCAGCTTTGACTCAAACCTGGTCACCCTGCCACTAATCTCCAGCCTCCACTCGAATGAGTGACTCAGGCTAAGGGGCTGCTTTTGATTTCAGCCACAAGGGCCCCCTGGGGTCAGAAGTGATGCGTAGAGGCCAGTGTGGGCACTCTTCTGCAAGCCCAGTGGGGCCAGCCCTCGTCAGGCCCAGCAGGGCTGGCTAAGGAGCCCAGGGCAGAGCGAGACGCTCTTGCTCAACTATCGCAGACACATGGGTGGCCTGTGCTGCAGGAGGGTTCCAGACTCTGGCAGAGCCAGGAAGGGCAGGGCAGACATCTCCTCCCTCCTTGGGCTCTTCCTGTACTGTAAGAGATTATTTGCTCAGGGGAATCACAGGGTTTTCTGGAATTGTGGGGAGGCCCAAGCTGAAGTCGTTCAGACCCAGGCCTCCCCCTTAGACCAGCCAAGTGCCAGGGCCTCCAGCCGGATGGAGGCCTGGGAGGGTGGGGGCTTCCCTGCCGAGGTCATTTCTTGGAGGACAAAAGAGGGAGCAGAGACCAAGTTTGATCTCTGGATGGTCAGAGCTGGTCAGCCTGGGATGGTCACATGGAGAAGCTTCCTGGCTGGCAGTCCTCCCAGGCAGGGAGCTTGTCACGGAGGATCTTAAGATGTATCTGTCCTGGTCAGTCAGTCAGTCTGCCAACCATTGTTACGGAGCCATGGGGGTTGAAGCCCCTGTGGCTGACATACTCTTACTTACTTACTACTCTTACTACACTACCTCTACCCTGTTGCCCCCACCACCTTACTGACGGTACCAGAGAAACCATGGTTCTTTGTACTGGGCAAAATTCAACCCTTCAGGTGGTCTCTGGGCTTGGGCATGAGCTCACCTGCCCCAGAGGGTCAGGGTCGGGACCTACACTTGTGTTTACTGCTAGCATCCAGCTACAGACCCACAGGACATGGCCCTGGGCTCAGACCGCTGCTCGCTCGGGGTCCGGCTGTGTGAGTTGGCCTAGCCACTTCTTCTCAGAGGCCCGCTTATCCTCTGATAACATGTGTGGAATAATGACTCAATCTCCACTGGGCCGTCCATGCCGGATGTTAACCAAGCTGGCGTCAGGGGTGATGTCTCCAGGCTGGTGTGACCCTGGGCTGGGAGGAAGTGGACTGCAGAACCCATGTCTGCACAGAGCCAGCTTCTTTCTCGTGCTGGGGATTAACGGATGTAGCAGAAGTCCGTGGTGTCATGCTAAGAGGACTACCCGACCCTGGCCTAGGAAGGGGACAGGTGTGGGCCCTGCCTCCCTACAGTCCATTTGGATTCTATCTTCAAAGCCAGTTTACAGCCCTCGGGCAAGGAAGCTGGGGGGAGTGACAGGCATGGGGTCTGTCCCCTTCCAGGGTCACCACTTGGCCTTGCAGTTTTCTGTGGCATTCTGAGAAGAGACACTCCAGCTCAGGGAATCCACCCAGAACCACCCCCGACTCCCCCACCACATCCTCCCAGAGGCTCTGATGTGCCAGTATGATAACTGAACTCCCTCTCGACACTTGGGCACGCGGGAGGATTCCTCAGGGTTCCCTTGGAAGGGTTATTTATTCTGTTCCCTTATTTATTGAAGCAGCAGCATGGCACAGTGCAAGGGTCCTGGGTCTTTCAAGAACCTGGAGGTTCTCGTTCTGACTCCACTGTTTTAGCGTCTTCTCATCTGTACACCGGAGGGTCTCCGTTTCTTCGTCTGTAAAACCACACCTGACGTGTTCACAGACGGGTGTGAGGCTCCCCCGAGGTGGTGGACCCGAATGTGCCCTGCATGCAAGGCTCTGTAAATCAGCGACGTATGCTTTTTACTTCAATAAACCGTCAGGACCTCAGGAATCATGTGAAACCTGTCAAATTTCTGACGACAGGGTGGCTGGTGGAAGCCTCAAGTTGATAATTGAGGTTGATAACGAGTAAGATGTATGATGTTGCTTTAGCAGCAACGAAGACTTGGGCTCCAGTCAGACACAGGTAGGAGTCCTCACACTGACATGAAGTATGTAATGGATATGGAATGGAATGGAAGCTTCTTTCTGAAGGCTGAAAAGGGAACGTATAACAGTGTTTTGAGTGTGGCGTCTGGCCAGCTGGAAAAGAGACCAGACCTCCCTGGAGCACTGCTACCTGCTCCCCTCAATGTGGAGGCACGTCCCAGGGGTGCTTCTCATAAGTGCGGAAGCCATCAGCAACCGATTCTGAGAGCAGCCTGCCCCTTCCACGAAAAGCCACACGTGGGTTTGAGTCTCTCGCCAAGCTCAGCCGTGCGGATGGGGCAAACTCAGGGCACGTTCCTCTTTGTCCCATCCTGGATCCTCGAGGAGGTGGATGGGGACACCTCATCCCCTTTCCTCTGTGTCCTCTCCAACGATGCTTCTCCCGGTTTCACTCTGGGGAAACGATCAGTTCTGGGGAAGCACCGATCCTATCATCTTCAGAGAAGTTGACTAATATCACGCCATTTGGAACCGCTCAGACTTTTGCCCTGGAGGCCTCCCTGTCCTATTGGTAAGAGGTGTGGGGTCTCCTGGAAATGGGTGTTAGAGATGGCCTCTGCCCCCAAGAAAAGGCCCTTAAGGCACGTTGGATGGAGAGCAGCAGAGAGGTGAATACAAAGATGGAGAAAATAAGTGGAATCAGCACCCGGGGCGAGTGGGGCCAGAAGAGACCAACGCGAGCAGCTGGGAGAACAGAGTCCGAGGACATGGGCTGTGCTGCAGTCCTCACCAGCTTTCCTTGGGAGGCACGAACAGGAGTTTGCACTGGGTCAGCCCAGCCCAGCCCCGGCTTGTGGGGGAACGGAGTCCTTCCTGCAGCTGGTGCTGAGACGCTCACGGGCTTCTTGGGAATTGGATTCAAGTCCCCCCACAGAAGGCCTTCTGTTCTTAAACTGAGTAATCTCCCTCGAGGGCTTTTCCAGGCTGAGGAATGTGTGATTCTGGGTTTCTATGAGCTAACGGAACTTCCTCTTAGTAAGGAGAGAGGGGAAATGGACCAACGTAGACTGAAGAGGAAATTTCTGGTGAACTGTGTTTTCCCGGCTTTCTAAATAGCTGTATCAAAGAGTCTGCCTTGTCTTCCCCGAAGATCTCTACCCCCTCCCCACCCCACCTGCAAGGCACACAACAACTATCCCAGAATACGCGTGGTCGCTGCGGGTGGTCACAGCCCCACGGTGCACCGTGCCCTGCTGGGTGGGAGCTGTCGGAGGGCCGCGTGGGGACAGTGGAAACGGGCACTGCAGGCAGTGCCCACCTGGGACAGCACGCTGGTGGCCACGAGAGGCAGGTTCAGGCAGTGAGGGCTGACTTTATGTAGCCCCGACCTAGAGGACACCAGATAGCGGGAGGGATGACTCATCCATTTCCTGTAGTACTCGCAGGTTTCAGGGTTACTTTTAAAGTACATCCACAATTTGAAATTAAATGCGTTTTTATTAATGATTCACAGCACCTTTCCTCTCTATCAGCTTGATCTTAAGTCCACCTAGCTCCTGTAAACATTCGACCCTGGGGCGGGGGTGGGGGGAGGACACGGGGTGGGGGGGCGGGTTGGACCCAATAAACACTCTGACTAGGAAGGGTTGGGTCAGGTGGAATTAGTGTTTTAAAAAGATAACCCTGGCCAAAGCTTAAGGGATGAGTCAGAAGGGACGAGGCAGGATGTAGGGAGACCTGGTTGGAGACGTGTGTAGTCAGCATTTCATTTCTTCAAGAAGCATTTTTAAGCACCTACTGCATGCCAGACACGGTGCTCAGCCCTGGGTCCAGAGTGAACAAAAGGTGCAGCTTCCTAGAGGGAGCCATCTGGCTGTGAAGATAAACATCAAGCTAACAGACTAGCAGATACATCTTTACAATCAGGGGTAAGTGCCATGAAAGGAGCTAAGATGGGAAAACAAGGAACGGAGACTAGAGGCAGAGAAACTGAAGAGGAAGCGGTCTTCGTTTGCTCAGGCCACCATAACAAAACACCATCGACAAGAGACATCTCTCATCATTCTGGAGGTTGCAAGTCCAAGATCAAGGTGCCAGCCAATTTGGTTCTTGGTAAGGGCTCGCTTTCTGGCTTACAGAAGGCCCCCTTCTCCTTTGTCCTCATGGGAGGAAGAGGGGAGAGGAGAGAGGAGGAGGAGTGCAGCTAGGCAAGCACCCTGGTCTCTCTCTCTCTTTTTTTTTTTTATTTATTTGAGAGAGAGAGAGCATGCCCTTGAGCAGGGGGTAAAGGGAGAGGGAGAGAGAATCCCCAAGCAGACTCCCTGCCAAGCAAGGAGGCCCAACGCAAGGCTCGGTCCTGGGACCCCAAGATCATGACCTGAGCTGAGACCAAGAGCTGGCCGCCCAACCAACTGAGCCACCCAGGTGCCCCATCTTCCTCTTCCTATAGGGACACTTATCCCATCATGGGGACCCCGCCCTCATGACCTCATCTAACCCCTAATAGCCTCCCAAAGGCCCCACCTTCTGATACCATCACATTAGGAAGGGACACAAACATTCAGTCCACAACAGGCTTAAACAGTAATCCGATCCAATGACAATACTGAGCAGGGACCGCGGGAATGGAGAGCAGGTGACAGATTCAAAAGGCATTATGCAGAGAACACTGGCAAGACCCCACGGCAGGCTGCAGTGAAAGGGACAACGATCCCACTCAAACGTGGAGGACGAAAGTGAAATACGCACATGGAAGGGAGACGTGGCGTGGGGGAAGAGGGGAGGCGGCGAGTTCTGGATCCCTATGACAAGCCACCTAAGGAAGAAGTCCTCTGGCAACTGGCGAGGCAGGCCTGGCAATAGGGGAGGGCTCAGAGCTGTGGCTCTGACCCACGGGTGGGAAAGCCCACACCTGCGTGTAGAGATAAGGACACAGATCTGGCGACGGCCACGTCTCCTGCCCCCCACCTGCCGTGAGAATACTCTCCTGTTGACCCCCACCTTGAGGAAAAGCAGGCTACCACCCCTGTAGAGTGACAGGAGCCATGCCTGGCATGCAGACACCAGCCAGCAGCCTCATTAGTGCTGCAGCCCATCACGAAGGTGCGGCTGATGTGTAGAGCTGGTAAGATACGGAGTGGACATGGGTAGGGGTGGCTGGAGCAGACTGTACGTGATTGGCCAAGCTCTGCGTGTAGGGTACCACACCCATATAGCCATATAGCTATACCCATATAGCTCTACCTACACAGGGAAGGAGTCGTCGATGGAGGTCAAGCCCTCATGATGGCCCTGGAGGAAGAGAAACATTCTTGAGGATCTTGCTGCCTGGTCACCATGGCCCTGGCAATATTCCTTGCCTCCACTGCCCAACACTCCCACCTCCCCACCCCCAATGGCAGCTCTCAAAGGACCACCTGCATCAGAGTCATCTGGGGAGACCTTTCTTCCTGAGCATCTCCCCAACGCCAGGCAGCTCTGAATGCTAATTCCAAGGATCCTGCTTTAGTAAACAGGTCACGGGTGATCACGTATGAGTGACCACTGTGCACACTGATGTGTGAAGGCTACTCCTTTAGAGACGAACTTGATGATCTGATGTCTATTAAACTCTACCCCTTAGATGGTCGCACCCAGTCCATACCTTTAAATGCCTGTGGATGCTGATGACTGTCCCCTTACTGTCCCTTTGCTTCCACACCTGCTGCCCTAGTCTAGTAGGGTGTGATTCATACAGTATGCATAGTCTAGTATAGCAGCCAGCAAGATTTTTATAAAATCAATTCAGGTCATGTTATTCCCCAGCTGAAAGCCCTCTCCTTTGCTCCCAGTCCAAATGAGAGGCAGAGTTCCAGTGAGTTAGTATCTGCCCCCCCCCACACCACATCCTGCACTCTCCCCCTTGCCCACCCTGCTTCAAGCTCATTTCCACCTCAGGTCATTTATTCAAGTGTCTTCTCAAACACAGCCTCCTTGGGGAGGTCTTTGCTGACCACCCTACCCAAGTATCCTCCCCATGTCCATTCCATCCCTATCCCCAGCTTTCTTCCATCAAAGCACTTACTATCTGAAGTTACAGGATCTATTTATGTATTTGTTTGCTCATAGCCTCTCTCTCCCAATAAAGCAGAAGATCTATGAAGGCAGAGACTTTCTCTCTTTTGCTCACTCCTACCGTCCCACGACCAAGATCACATAGTAGATGATTTGTATTTGCTGAATGAGCAAGTAAATAAATTTACAATGTAAGGTGGTAAGTGCAGTCTTAGCCTAGATTGTCCCCTCAGAAGTAAGAACCTGATTCAAGGAGTTGTGGGTAGATGGTTTATTTGGAAGGTGGTCCCAGGAACAAGAGTGAGAAACCAGAAGAAGAAAAAGCCAAAACAAGACTATGTTATCAAGCTAGTCATGCTGGGATCAACTGGGCCTTGATCCCAGGAGCATGTAGAGGCCTCTTCCAATGGTCCCGTGAGCACTGACAGGAGAAGCCCTGATCCAGCAGCTTCTGAGCTGGCTGAGGCTACCCCCAGATGTGTTACACTCTCAGACTGCTGGTGCATGGGGCTGCATGGGCACCCCCTCCCCAGAAAACAAGGAGCCAGGGCGGTTAGCAAGTGCTGAGCAGTGGGCACTGGAGATGAGATTTGTCAGCACGAAGTGGGAGCCCATTCAGAACTGTCTGGAATTGGGGGTGGGGCCGAGGATGCAAGGCGGGGCACTGGGACACCTGCTGTTCATGCTTGTGAGGGAGATGTTCCCAGGGGTCACGGGGCCATGTGACCCACCTAGGGAGTTCAATGCACATTTTTTGGACTGAATTGAAAGGAGTGAAGTGAGATTTATTAAATTATGCTAAGTGAGGTTGGGAGACACTCCCCAAAGTTGAGATATTATAAGATCTGAGCCCTCCATTCAAACCCGGGGCAATGAGAAGACCCATGTAATCTAGCAGGACTGAGCAGCAGGACGCACGGAAGGCCACAGGACCCTCACGTAAAGGGAGTGTTTGCCAGGCACTCAGACTAACAGACGAGTCCAGAGACAGGCTCTCCTGGCAAGGCCGTTGGTCTGGAGATGCCCCACGGACAAAGAGAAAGAGGCAACAGACCCATGGAGTGAAAAGAGCGCTGGGCTGGCCCGGAACTCGGACAAGTGGGTTCTCAGCTCACCCAGCTCACAGTCATGTCATGTCAACTCGGCCTCAGTCTTCCCAGCCAAATGCAGAGTACTCTTCAGTCTGACTTCTCTCTGTACTGCCGCAGGCATCCTGCGTCACTGAATGTACCAATGAATGTATGCTTAGTGCACCGTGAGCTCTAGAGTATGACTGACTCACCTCTGTATCCCTGTATCCTTCACACCCAACCAATGCCTAACATACAGTAGAGGTGATCTGTAAATGTGATGAAGAATGAATGCATGAACGAATGGATTTTTCTCACAAGGAAAAGCATATGAAAGGGGTTGAAGAAGTAGGATATCCAAACGTGAGCATAGCAAGGCTGGCGATGGTAGCTTGAAACTGGGGGGTTCCTTGGGAGACATTAAATTGAGCCCAAAAGAAAGCAGGCTTTTTATCTTCAGGTCTGTCGTCGTCTTAGCTTAGCCGTATTATACCAAGATTATCCCTTTCCCTGCGATATTTACCCTATAGCTCTTAGGTATTGTAGGGACTCGGGGCTAGAGACCAAACAGGAAGTCTAGAGCAAGGGGATGTGGTCAGGAAGCAAGGCAAAGGACCATGAAAATATTCAGCACGCAGTCATTCACTCCTTTAGCAAACAGTCATTGAGCATCTGCCATGGGCAGGCCCTCTGGGAATAGAGCAGGCAACAGTACAGCTCCTTCTCCGTGGGTTACAGCTCTGCAGCGCGCATGCACACGCACGCACAGGCACGCACACACAGGTGTCTCCACTACCTCCCCCGCACCCCCTCCCCCAGCTCTGTGGAGCTGAAGTCACCACGCTTTGCAACAGCCTCACAGCTGGAAGGGAACTCGCTGTCCTCAAGACCGATGGCAGCCTTACCCAAACAGTGCACCTGCGCCCCACCAGCCACTGGGGCTCCCACGGAACAGGAGGCTTCTTACAGTTTTCCGCCCATCTCCTTCCTAATGGCTCACTGCTTCTATATGAAAAACTTATCCTAAGGCTTTGGGGGAGGGAAAGACAACCCCTATGGCTCTGCAGGTAAAAATCCAGGAGACAGGGACCCCACCAAGGCCTTGGCTTCCACCGTCGCCCCACCTGTTGTTTTGTTGGCCTGTTGCTACTCTGGGCAGACAGAACATTTTCACTTCTGGTCCCCAAATGTGAGAATTCACCAGGCCACTGGCTTCCTGTTTTGTACCAGATCTGCTTAAATCTCACTGCTTCTAGACAGCTTTTGATCACTAAGCAGTTTTTTAAATATAGTAATGATACGCCTATGTGCTCCCACTTTGAGGTTCTCGGACCCCTGGGGCAGAGAGCAGGCACCACAGACGCTGGCCCCTGCATGGCCACCATCATGAGGCAAGATCATTACTATACAGGGGAGCACCGCCCCCTCCTCACCAGCCCAGCCTCTTCCTGGGGCTGACCATTCCTTAAGGTAGCCTTTAAACAGAAAAAGTCACGTCTGTGTGTGCTCTAGGTCAAGATCTGTATCTGATGATGGCCAGGGTTGCACACAATTGAGGACAGGAGGAGAAAAATCAAAAGCCTTGGTTTTCAAAGCACCCAAGACTGGACCAGGGATAAAGCAAAGCCCAAGTTTCCCTGAAGAGACTGAGAAATATTCAACGTAATTTCCTGAGATATTCCTGGCTATGGCCAGAGCCATATAAGCTACCGTAGAGAACTCAGAAAAGGTAGAAGACTTGAATTTTGCCTGTAGAAAGTACCCAACAAACAGGAGAGAACACAGTTAATCTCAAGAGAGACTGGGTGCCTCCACGGTGCCTAGGAGTTCCTAGCACATTATAGAAGCTGCATGAATGAATGAATGAATGAATGAGTACAAGGGAATAATAATTGTTATGGGAGCCAGAGAGTATTTGTAATTAAAAGTCAGAAAACAACAGGGCTCACGGGTGGCTCAGTCGTTAGGCATTTGCCTTCGGCTCGGGTCATGATGCCAGGACCCTGGGATCGAGCCCTGCACTGTGGGGGGTGGGGGGGGTTCCTGCTCAGTGGGGAGCCTGCTTTTCCTTCTCCCTCTGCCCCTCCCCTCCCCCTGCTTGTGCTCTCTCTCCCGCTCTCTCAGATACACCAATAAAATCTTAAAAAAAAAAAAAAAAAGTGAGAAGAGAAGATCTACCAGTCTTAAGGAAGTCTCCCTGCGGAAGTGAAAATCGAGCTGGTGTAAAGAAGGGGCAGAATTTGACAATTTGGAGGCCAAGGGAGGTATAAAAAAAGTAAAAGGAAGAATAAGAAATGGACCAGCAAGAAGCTCAGAGCTGAGGACAGGGCTATTCTCACCACACCAGGGGACCCGGAAAAGAGATTAGAGGCCAGCAGGAGGGGCCTGCTTCCTTGGGGGCCGGGAGCTCAGGGAAGTTGTGAACTTGGACAGAGGTTATAAGTGGCTCACAAGCCATTTTAAAGAAAATACATTCTTGACTGGCCTTCAGCAAATCATTTCACTGGACCCTGATCCCCTGTTCCCCCACCGTGAGGATGAGGGGAGACTGCATACAGAGCCCCTGCCCTGCACTCTAATACGTGCTCAGCAAACTGGTTGCTGGTAATGAAGGGTTTGATTGGGAAGGTCCGGTCTTGGATTCTGGTTAGAGTTATCCAAAGTCAAAGAAAAGCTGAGGAATATTTCAGATCCTAGACCATCGGAGTCTAAAGGAACTGCCGTAGTCACCGGTCACCTCCTAAGTCAGAAAGTTATCACTATACTTCGTACTTGTATCTTTTGTTTAGTGAACACTGTTCCAGGTCCTATGCTAGACACTGAGAAGAGAGAGATTTTTAAAAAGGTACGAGGGTTCGGTCGGTTAAGAGTCTGCCTTCAGCTCAGGTCATGATCTCAGGGTCCTGGAATCCAGCCCCGCATGAGGCTCCCTGCTCAGGGGGGAGTCTGCTTCTCCCTCTCCCTCTGCCCCTCACCCTGCTTGTGTTTCTCTCTCTCGCTCTAATAAATAAAATCTTTTTTTAAAAAAACATACAAACAAACAGATAAGGTCCTTTTTCTCTTTCAGGTAAAAGAGAAGAGCCTTGGAGAAGTAGTCCAATCCTTCAATACCCAGATGCTAAAATATATGCCCATGGTGGTGAATGACTAGCCCAAGGCCACGGAGCACGGCAGGGCAGGTCAAGACCAGACCCTGTTCTCCCGTGTTCCATCCTCATCCCACTAAGCCTGTGGTCAGGCTACACCTGTGAGGCCTCACGCTCTACTCGGGCTCCAGGGCAGTCAGCAGTTGTGCAGCCTTAGGCAAAGCATGCTACCTCTCTGAGCCTCTCTCTCGCCAGATGCGGTATGCAGCCAGTAACGATGCCCCACGTCACAAGGTTGCCACAAGGTTCAAGCCACAGTAACGTGCATGAAAATAATTTGCTCTCTGTGGACTGTGTGTTGTGCAAGCAGTTCCTGCTCCTTCTCGGGTCACCAGGGCCTCTTTCTCCAGGACAAGGCAGCCCTCCATAGCCACAGTCGGTGTTTCTGCACTTGGCAGCATTTACTGAGTACCTCCTACGTGCTCTACTCTTAGCGGTTACTGAAGACCTATGGGACATAACCCTGCCCACAAAGGACTCACCCTGTTGCGGGGTGGGGGGAGGACAAACCGAGGAACCATGGCCTTTTGCCATCAGGATCAAATGGGTGGCAGCAGGTCTGGCACCCTGAGGAAAGCCACAGGGAAGGGGACACTTGGGCCAACCATGGAGACCAGCTGTGGCTGGGAGGGGTCAGCAGGGAGGGAGAAGGCATTCTGGGAAGCCCCGGCAAGGACACTAAAGAGGAACAGGCTGGCAGAGGGACCGGGAGTGGCCAGTCCATAGAAGTGCTGGCTCTCCGGACTATCTTCTGGCTCTTGGGGCCCGTGGAAAGAAGAACAGCTAAGAGGAGGGGGAGGCTCTATGGAAGGTGCTGGCATGGCCATGGGGCTGAATGCCCAACCCAACCAGACCCGCAGCCAGATTTCCAGGCACTGTTCCCCAATCATCTCTGAACAAGCTGGAAGCTACTTTAGGGCTCTCAACGAAAATATGTTGGGTGAGGCCTGGGGTGAAGGGTAACGCTGTGTTAGCCAGCAGGACCGAGTGCGGAAGTCAGGAAAACAAGAAGGAGGCACAGGGGACAGGGAACACGTCAGAGGACCCTAAAAGAGGAAGTAGCCCAGTCTCGGTTCCGCTCCCAAGGATGGGAAATACCCTCCATTCTCCCAGCCCTCAGCAGCTGTCCCTGTGTCCCTACCTGAAGTTATCAAATCCAGGGCGGGACCATCTGGGCCCTGGGCTCCATCCTTTCAAGTTTCCCCAAGTTCTCGGAGTCCTGAGCATATTTAGGGACCTAGGGCAGCCCGATATGGGCTGCAGCCCCAGGATCCATGCTGGATGGGGCATCGTTGAGAGTTTCACTGAGGCTGGACACCCCATGGGTTAAGGAATGGAGCCCTCAGCACTGAAATTCAAAGAAGGATGTCAAAGTCAGTCCATCCCCCCTCCTCACTGCTCTCCCAATAAAGCTTTCAAGAAAGGGAGGGATCCGAAGCCACCGGGGGGCTCTGCCCCACCTTCACCAACTCAGGGATAGAAACACTGGGGCCCAGATGAAGACCTCCAAATTTAGAGATTTGGTTTACTAAGTCAGAGCTTGGCTATGCTGGGAGAATGGCCCACCAGATCCTGGCAGGAAGTAAGGGGGTAGGGGCTGGTAAGGCCCCTTCTCTTTCTTTTTCTTTTTCTCTTTCTTTCTTTCTCTTTCTCTCTCTTTCCTTTTCTTTTCTTTTTCTTTCCTTTCTTTCTTTTCTTTCTTTCTTTTCTTTCTTTCCTTCTTCCTTTCTTTCTTCCTTCCTTTCTTTCTTCCTTTCCTTCCTTCCTTTCCTTCCTTCCTTTGCAATTGGCTAGAACCCAAAGCAAGAAAGAATCCAGCCCCTGGGGAAGCGAGTATAGGAAGACAAATAATATGACTTCTCGCCTATCACTGTCCCGGGCTCCTGCGTCTCATTGGCCTCGGTGCTGGGACATGGGCAGGTAGTTCTAATTGCAGGTTTCAGCAGTGGCTCGGCCCCTGTCAGGCCCTGTTCCATCCATAGCTGCCCCAGGAACGCAGTCTCTCTGGATGGAACGACTCTGCATTAAGGGCCTACTAAGACAACATCCGGTGTGGACGCCACCTCGGGTCCAGCAGGGCAGACCAGAGGAAAGAACGATGACTCACAAGGCAAATAGTGCTGCTGTCCACCAACCTACATTTGGTTCGTGATTTCCCTTGTGCATTAGCTAGCTGTTGGGTTTTTTTTAGCCTGGCCTGGGCCCCTCCCCGACTCCCACCATTTCTGGTCTGCCCTCCCCATCATAGGGCAAGCCTGGCACGGGAAATGCAGAACACAGGGAGACTGAGCTCTCTGTCCCCAACCCATGCCCACCCATCGCGGGAGCCTAGAAAATAAGACCATGTTTCTAGACTGTTTTAAGCATTGACCTCCAAATGGTTTGGGAGGCGCTGAGGCTGGTCAGCGGCAGGGAAAACAGAGCCAGGTGGTATAGACAGGGGTATGGGGAGGTTGAAAGTACGTAAGAACAAAGCAACAAGTGGGGCGGGGCAGAGCAAAGGCCAAGCTCAGTCTTCAGCTCTTAGGGGAAGTTGGCTTCTGGTAGGAAGGTTAAAAACAGCATCTGGAATCACCTCCACTCCCACATGACTTTGCCTATTGAAGATATGACTGGTTTTCCGGCCTCTGGAGTCCGCCCTTCGAGGGGAAGTGTCTGGGGACGCCCCGTGGAGAGCTCCCCGGTGGGCTGCAGGTCTTGCCCACACTGGGTTGAGCTGGGAGGCCTTTGCTCTCCAGGACACCTGGAACCTCTCCACAGGCTCAGGGGTCCCCTGGGAGCCAGTCTCTACCCCCACCCCCCCACCCCCAGTAATGCCTGCCTTTCTGTATGTAGGAGAAAGCCACTGCCACTCTACCAGACTCTGTCCAGAGCCCAAACTCCTCCTGGGGGTTCTCCCACTGCAGGCCCGTGGTGAAGCCAAAGTGACTCCTCATCATCCACAACGAGGGACCAGGCCAGGCCTTGAAGACCCTGGAGGGTGAAGGCAGCCCGGGGGGGTGAGGGGCAGGCGCCACAGCAGGAGCCTCCCCCTGCAGGCAAAGCAAAGGAAGGACAACTAAGAGAGGAGGGTTCCCCTAAACCACCGCACCCGGCCAGGCTGCTCCCAGGCCAGAGGAGAAGCTCGGAGAGAAACAGGGCGTCCCTGAGGGACTGCTGGAGGGAGAAAGTAGATGGGAAAAAGCGACAGCCATGTGAAGGGGGGATGGGCTAGAAGGCAGGGAAAAGGCAAGTGTGACCCAAGGGTCAGCAGGCCACGAAGCAGGGATGGCTCCTGGGCCTTCAGTTCAAAAATGACACTCTGGAGTGTTGCTTCTTGGAGAGAGTGGCCATCTAGAACCTTCAAGTCAGAGCAAAGGGTTGAGACAGAAGCTGCCATCTGATTAGAAATAGAATACGCACAGGAAAGAAAGGCAGGACGTGGACTGGGTGCACGGGTGGAAAGGAGCAGTCCGCGGCCAGCCGGTGGTGAGGACAGCATGACCCTGGGCCTTGGTGCCTGAGATCATCTCCCACAGACCCAGCCCCCCCAGAAGTGGGAGGGGGGATGAACCAAATCATCTCTTGGGTTCCGAACAGTCCTTGGTGCTGGGCTTGGATGCGTGCGCCATCCGAGGACCTTACTAGGACATCAGATTTACTCAGGAGCTCACCAACCTTCCACTCATCTCTCTGGGACTCCAGAGGCTGACGCTCCTCCATCAGACTAGCCTGTTGGAGAACTTCATGTAGCCGCCATCCGAACTGCTGACATGGCCACTGATGGTGAAGGGTGGACCCACCTCCAGCTCCTTCAGGTTCCTGAGAAAGATGATCCAATCAAGTCTTGGGAGCTGAGAACCTGGCCTCTCCTTGGGAGCCCGACTCCCTAGACCAGAGCATGGGAAGGACTTCCTGGCCAGGACTCCCCGACTGACCCATCTTCCAGAACAGGAGTTGGCCCATGTCTCAGGGCCAGAGGAAGAGCAGGCCTGCCCTGGGGCAGCGAGTGGATAAGATGGCTTACCGCAGCAGCCCTTCCTGACCCGCACTCCCTAAATCCCTGGTGGTCTCCATTTGCTCTTTTTTGACACCACACTGTGCCCGAGATTATATTATTTGTAGTCGGGCCTGTGTCCACCACAGACAGTGAAATGCTTAAAGGCAGAGACTATGCTCATCGTACCCCCTAGAAACTAATACCACAACAACTGCAACGATAGATCCTTCCTGAATAAATGAGTAGATGATGAATGAATGCTTGGTCCCTGCCTGGGAGCAAATGTTAAGAGGATCACCATCAGCAGGGTCTTACATAATCCTGTCCATGTTCAAGTTTTTATTCATGGTACTTTCTAAACAGACCCCAGCTCCTTCCTTTGCTCTTGTTTGCCTGGAGCACGGGGAGGAGACAAGGAAGAGAAACAGTGTATTTGGTTCCTTACCTAACCCCACCCAGATCTGCTCTGAATCTACTCACCGGATCTGGTACAAGTTGAAGACAAAATTAGGCCCTAGAAAGACAATCAGAAAAGAGAGGGTTAGTACCCCCAGGGAGACCTGTCCATCACGCTACTGGGAACAATGGGGCTCCCTCACCCCATCTGGGAGGAGCAGGGTGGCTGGGCTGGACCTCAGGATGCTGTGGGAGGGCCCGGAGCTCCTTCACTGTCTGCTGCCTGCCCCACGCCCATGGGCGTACCCCATCTTCCCAGACAGAACCACCAGCTTTGGGGGGGGGGCAGATCCTGTGGCTAGGCATCCCCCCCTTTAAGGGCACTGATTACCCTGGGAAAGAGGCAGTCCTAGTGTAGAGCCCAAAAGAAGCTGACCTGGGCTTGAATCCAGACTATACCACTCTCTAACCCTGAGACTACAGCCTGCCGGCTTCATCTATAAAAAACAGAAACTAAGAGTTCCAACCTTACGTGGAATTTTAAAGAAAATCCTATTAGGCAAAAGTACATTGGCACATAGTAGGTGCTCAGCAAACATTCGTGGCAGCTGTGGACATCAACTGCAGGTCTGAGAAATGCTCCCACATGCCCTGCCAGCTCTCTTGGGTCCCGTGGGAAGCGCAGATGTGACTCGACGCTGGGGGTGCTGCAGCAAATTCTGGGAGACTCCCAGGGAAGCGGAAGCTGAAGCAAGTTTGGGAGAGGGCCACAGGCAGGGGAAGAGATGCATAGGGAGCAACTTGTGGGGGACGCTGTCTAGCCCACTGCCCCTGGCCTCAAGGCCCACACAGGCCTTGGGGATGGACTCCTGTGGGCTCTGAGGGAAAAGAGAGACAGCCTGCGGCTGGGTAGGAGGAGCCCTCAGTGCCTCCGTGAAGGCCCAGTACCCCACCCCCTCCTATTCGAGTGCTCTGCCACTCAGGTCTTCAACCACTACAGCCGCCACAGGAAATATTTTTGCATGATGCCATGCTGAAGACTTCACAGCCCCACCCGGCCTTGGTGACTGCTACAAGAGAGGAGGGGTGGGCGAGAGCTGGGCTGGTGGGTCTGGTGCTCACTCACCCTCCCAGCAGTACCCGCGCTGGTACCACTTTGCCAGGCTGTAGCCCAGGATGGACACGAGCAGCAGCGAGAGCCCCACGCCAAGGATCAGGCCCAGGGTGCTGATGGAGTCCTCACCTGCAGAGACACACAGCCCCCTCTGTCAGCTGCCCAGGGCCCTCTCAGAGCCCTCCACCTTTTCCCGAGTCTCCTCCCCTCCCTCCCCACTGCCATCAACATGAGGGCTCCCCTGGGAATCGTTATCTGAGCCAGCCAGTGGAGCTAAGTCACGCTAAGACAGCAGGGTCTGATACCTGAGTTTTCAGAGCTAACTTGTTTATCCAAAGGAACAGTACTTGACCACAGAGAGAGTATGGAGCTGGGAGGGCCTCCTGAAGCCACAGGCCTTCTGCTTATTGGAAAAGTCATGCAGTTTGGGGGAAGAGTACAGGTCTCTCCTCAGCCTTACTCGGTGGTCAAGAAGGGCAGCCTGGAGGCCCCAAGAGCAGAGATGAGATGGCAGGGTGTTTACTTTTAAACTCTGTTTGCTGCTTATACTTATCGCTTCTTCCCTTTTTGTGGTATGAGCTCTTAGCTAAATTTATATTTTATCTGTAAAGCCAAACCAAGGGAGAAAGGGAAGAAGGAGGGAAGGTGGGAGGGGGGGAAAGGGAGGAGGAGGAAGGACAGGAGGGAGGAGGGAGGGAGGGGAAACGGAAGAGGGAGGGAGGGGAAAGGAAAGAGGGAAGGAGGAGGAGTGGGGGGAGGAAAGAGGAGGGGAGGGAGCTTGGACTCCTCCAAGGAGATGAGATGGGCCTGAAGCAGAAGCAGAGAGGGAAGCCAGCTTTGCAGAAAGAGGCTGACAATGGGGGCACCATGGAGAGACCCACCTGGCCAGCCAGAGAAGGAAGAGGAAGGCCAGTGCCACTCCTGCTGGATGAGCACCAGGAATGTGGGAGACTCAACTGATCCCCATCTCCGTGGCCCAGGGTCCTGAGGCTCTGGGGGTGTGGCCAGGGGGCCAGGAGGTATAGTGGTTAAGCACAGCCTTCAACACAGCAGACTTGCTTCCAAAGTCCAGGCCCGTCATTTGCAAAATGTGGGACCTGAGCAACTCTCTTTCCCTCACTATTCTTCAATTTGCTTTTATGGAAAATAAGCACGATAATAAATACAGGTAGAGGTGCTGCGCTGATTACTGGAGGTGCGTTGCCTAGAGCAGCTAGGAGAACTGGCGTACACTAAGTGCACAAACGATGTGAACTACAACACTGTTGTTTTGTCATTATCAGCATCACACGGTGTGATTGTCTTTTAAAAATATTTCACAATCTGCCCTGCCCAAGGCTTTCCCTCCCCCATGTCCCCTGGCCCTTCTTCCCATGAAAGCATCCCAGCAAAGAGAAGGTGAGGGCGAAATGCAGAAAGAAAGGGTCTGTCCTAGTTTTCGATTTCAAAAGCCCAAGCCCTTAGCAAAATGGAAAGGATTCACAGCTTAGACGAGAGATGAGCCAAAGCAAGGCGGCCATCCTTGTCATACTAGCAAAAGATCTCCAGCCTGGGGGAGGAAAGGGGAAAAGCAAGATTAAGAGAAGTGGGGGGGAAAGCACTGGAAAACACTAGAAAGATGTCAGTGGGTCCCACAGAGAAAGTCCTCGTTCCCTGATCCGAAGCTGAGCCCTGGGGAGGCAACAGAACTTCCAGACAGAGCTGTGGGATCTGAGAGCTGGACTGGCCCCAGAAAGACCAGGGAGGAGTGCTGCATGGAGCACCTTGGTGGATGGAGCCTCAGACAGCCTTGGAGAGTAGCTGTGCTCTCTCATGGCATGGGAGCAACCAAATGATTTCTATCCCCAGGAGAAGCAGGGAAGTCACAGAGACCCTCTAGAGCAGAGTCACACAGCTGGGATCTCAGGACACCTCCATGGCCCCCTTCCTGGCTGAGGCTCAAAGCCCAGTCCAGATGATGGCCATTGCCCTGGGTGCCCATGTGAGCACATGGCATCAGGGACTAGGCACCCTTCCCCTGCTCCTTACATCCCCAAGAAATGGGGGGGGACAGGAATCCCCAAAGCTACTAATGGCATCTTCTCTGTGCCAGGCACTTATACTGGACACTTGCCTTATAGCACGAAATAAAATGTAAAAAAATCCCTGTTCTCATGGAAATTATATTCCAGTGGAGGGAGACAGACAATAAACAAAGTAAAGAAATAAATTATATAGTATCCTGGAAGGTGACACATGGAAGGGAGAAAGAAAGAAAGCAGAGGAAGAGATGAAAAGCTCCGTGGTGACGAGAGTACAGTTGCAAATAAAGCAGTCAGGGACGGGCTCACGAAGAAAGTGACAGGTGAGGAGAAGGGCCCACAGGAACTGAGGACACGCCATGCACGCAGCTACAGTAGAAACGTGCTGGGCAGAGGGGGCGGCCGGTACATCAGAGGCAGGAGCACGCACAGAAGATTCCAGGATGCCACGGCACCGCCTGCAGCACCGCAGCTGCAGCACCGTTGATTCGGGAGAAGGACGAGGCACAAACAGGTTAGCTTGCAAAAGAGAGTGTGAGTGCAGGGGACGACGGCCACAAGTGATTGCCCCGAACAGCTGCAACCTCGTGTATTTATTGGCAATAATCAAAAATAATCACAATCCCAATCAAGGGAGTAATCCTATTATCAATCAAGGGAGTAATCCTATTACATTCTAGTGAATAGCAGTGCATCACAGGGAAGGTCAGGGGATCAGATGATGTAATGTTTAGCAAGTGAGGCCTATTCTTAAACATGTTTCTATGGACCCTGCGGGCTACTGTCAAGAGCAATCAGGTTTCAGCAGTGTTCTGCCCTGAAACAGCTGGGCGTTCCCAACTGTTGGACAAGCCAGGCGTTCCCGGCCGCTTGGCTCTGACATTTACACTGAAGCCCGCAAGGTCACAAACACGTTCTCCTGTCATATCCTTATTAACATAAGTTCTCGGCCAGGGGCTGCTGCACAGGAGCGTCGAGGAGCCCGGAGTGATGGGGCAGGGGAGGAGGGACAGCAGCAGGAGATGGGCAACAGGAGCTGGATACCATAGTACCTCAAAGACAATAAGGGGAGTTTGGGTTTTCCTCTGAGCAAAATGGGGAGTCACAAGAGGATTCGGGGCAGAGAAATGACATGATGCCATGTATTGAGAGGACACTCCGCTGGCTACTGTGTTAAGGACAGACATGGTAGGGGGGCGATGATGATGAAGGGAAATCAGTCAGAAGGCTATGGTGAAGCTCCAAGCAAGAGATGGTCACTGAGGAAAGCAGTGCAAGAAACGGAGAGGCCGAAGTCCGAGAGACCATCTGTGGGTCACAGAGAGCGTGACAAGAACCCAAGAGCTCGAGTCTTCACCAGCAAGAGGGGTGACCCAGGAGTGGTGGACAGATGACTCAACAAGGCATGGGAGGAGTATCTGCGGTGTTTGTGGAAGCTAAGGTTCTGAAGGGTTTCATCAAAGAAAAGTACCAGGGGGAAAGCACCAGCAGGGAAATCACAGGTCTTACGGAGATCCTGCTAATGAGGGATGGAGGTGTACCAGCTCTGCTGGCTACCATTTTGTCCCCACCCCCAACAATGCCTTCTGCCCAGGCGGCTTTCAGACACATGAATTACTCCATTTCACCTCCCTATCTTCCTAGGATGTGCTTTAATACTCTGTTTTTAAAAGATTTGATTTATTTATTTGAAGATTTTATTTATTCCCTTGAGAGAGAGAGAGAGAGAACAAGCCAGGGAGGAGCAGAGGGAGAAGCAGACTCCTGGATGAGCAGGGAGCCTGATGCAGGGCTCCATCCCAGGACCCAAAGATCATGACCCGAGCCGAAGGCAGACAGTTAACCATCTGAGCCACCCAGGTGCCCCAAGATTTTATTTATTTGAGAGAGAGAGACCGAGAGCTGGGGGAGGAGCAGAAGGAAAGGGAGAGAATCTCAAGCAGACTCAGCAATGAGTGGAGAACCCAACGTGGGGCTCGATCCCACAACTCCAAGATCAGGACCTCAGCCAAAACTAAGAGACAGACGCTTAACCACTCAACTGACTAAGCCACCCAGGTGCCCCATCTTTAACCAATATTCTTTTCTTATTCTCCCTTTTGTATGCCTTTCCATTTTTCTTATAAAATATTTCATGTACACAAGAAGTACACAGAATAACATAATAAACATCCACGTGCCTACCATTAGGCTTCGAAGAATTCCAATCTTTCACCATCACTGCTTATTAACTTCAGAGTAGCCTACCTCTCCAAGTAACTGTGCTCTCAAATTTGATGTTTAGCTTCCCTCAGCGTGTTTTTTATACTATTTCATTTTTTTCCCATTATGTGTGTGTTTATGTATATAATTGTTTTGCTTATTTTCAAACTATAAAAATAATGGTAGAATTATTTCCACTTCTGGTGCTACACATATATGTATGTATGTGTATACACACACACACACACACACACATACATGGCCATATATATATATGTACAGACAGGTGGGACCCAAAGAGAGTCCAGCAGTCTAGGTTGAGGAGAAAGAGTCTGGCACCCGGGAGACCAACACAGCTCACATTTATGGGACAAGAACACCAGAGTGGAAAGCTGCACAGAGAGATGTCCAAAATCTGCAAAAGAGTCCTCTGACGTTGTGACTTTAAAACTCTTCTTTAAGAAATCCACCCTGGGGTGCATGGGTGGCTCAGTCGGTTGTCTGACTCCTGATTTCGGCTCAGGTCATGATCTCAGGGTCATGAGATCCAGCCCTGCATCGGGCTCCGTGCTGGGCATAGGGTCTGCTTGGCATTCTCCCTCTCCCTCTGCTCCTCTCCCCCCCCACTTTCTCTCTCTCTCTAAAAAATAAAATAAAAATAAAATCACACACAAAAAAATCCATCCCTACTCCAAGATATATCCTTTAATTTTCTTTTAAAGTTTTAAAGTGCTGTTTTTCACAGTTAGAACACTCATCTACCTAGAATTCATTTTTTGGATGTGCTGTAAGGATCTAATTTTTATATGGAAAATCATTTTTCCATACTTTGCCCTAATGATTTTCATTGCTATCACTTTCACATAACGAATTTTCCATATGTGTTTGTTTCTTTTCCTGGGCTCTCTATTGCCTTCTACTAGTCTAAATGTATATCACTAGAACACTCCTGCATTACCTTAATTACTACAGTTTCATAATAAAAACTGAATCTTGATCACTGATAAAACAAATACTCCTCTTAATTCTCCCCTCAAAACATGTAAGTTATGATGGATACTTTGCCTTTCCCTGTGAATTTTAGAATCAGCTTTTCAAGATTACTGAAAACCTCTATTAGAACTTGGGATTGCCATGGATTTATGGGTTCATTTGGGTAAAACTGATGTGGAGTCTTCAAATTTATAAATATGGCATATATTTTCATTTATCTGTATCATCTTTTTTTTAATTTTATTTATTTTGTCAGAGAGAGAGAGAGAGCGAGCACATAAGCAGGGGGAGCAGAGGCAGAGGGAGAAGCAGGCTCCCCACTGAGCAAGAAGCCCAGTGCAGAACTCGATTCCAGGACCCTGAGATCATGACCTGAGCCAAAGGCAGACGTTTAACTGACTGAGCCACCCAGGCATCCCCGTATAATCTTTTATAAGCTATCATATGTTTTGCAATTTCCCCTTTAAAGGTTTTCCATACCTTCTTGCTAGATTTATTCTTAGGATCCAAATCATAGCTCCAGAAACGAAAACCACAACGTCCAGGAGAAAAAAATATATTGGATGGGATTAACAGCAGATTAGACATTACAGAAGAGTCAAAGCTGTGCACTTGAAGGCACAGCAACAGAATCTTACCCAAAATGAAATACAGAGAGGGAAGAAGAAGAAAAAAAGAATGGAAAGAGCACCAGTGAGGTGTGGGACAACTCCAAGCAAACTAGTATATGTGTAATTGGAGCCCTCAAAGGAGAAAAGGACAGACGAAATATTTGAAGGGATTTTGCCAAACATTTTCTAAACTTAATCCAAGATTCCATCGATTATCTACTCAAATAATACCTTTCCTTCCCTATGAGTTCAGGCACCCACGGTTGATATCAAAACCTATTTTCCTTTTCATTACGTCAGAGAAACCCTGGACTATCTGTAGGAAGACAAGGATTACATTTCCTTTCTACCAAGCCTCCATAAGAATCACTATTTTCAACTAGAGTATATGTATAAGGTGGAAAGTACACTGGACAAGGACATGGTCTCTGGTAAGACCTTGGGCAGGGGGTGTGTTTTCTGTGTTGCTTATAAAGGGCAACACCAAATATTTAGAACCACACAAAGCAGATGAATATGGTGGGGTATATTTTCCCAGTAGAAATAAAGAAGCTTCACCCTTCTCTCCTGTGTGATACCTGAGCTGAGGTGGGACCATCTTCAAGCCCAGTCAGAGATCTCCTCAGAAATTATTTAGGATAGCTCTATTATAGGAATGATTCAAGATGAACAGGGGAAACCCTAGGATCTTATATAGGGAAGTCGTACATCTTCAAACTCTGATGTGTTGCACTGAAATGCAGGTTTTGTGCAAGTCTCCATAACTGTGACATTATGTTAAACTAATAAACTGAATAAAACCTGTTTCTTCTCCATTAACTCTAGGTTTCGGGAAGGGTCAATAAAACAATGATGGTCCTAACGACGGTGCTATAGGTGAGAATCCCCTCCAGTTTTTCAAATAGGCTGTTAGATGCGCAAGTCCAAAAAAAAAATCTACCATCACTTTTTGTTTTTGCTTTTTTAGACTGCAATATTATTGCCTTTCTATATTTTAAGGAAACTGTAAGTAAGAGCTCATAGAAGCTAAATCGTTACCCAAATCTGCGGAGCTCTACAGTCAGAGCCACAGCAGGAACCCAGTTACTTCTGGCTCCAACGTCCGCACCCCTTTCATTATCCTTTATTGCTTAAAAGGACTTGCTCTGTAAGGCTATTGGAAATTTTTAAAATTTTAGATATATCCAAAACTATGATAACACTTTCTTGAATAGTTTATATGAAGCTTCTTCATGTCAGTAGTTAGGTAACAGTATTAACTAGTTACTGAAGCTATCCCCTAATTCAATACATCCACTACCATCAACTTAGAATAGGACTCATCCTTTCCTTATCTATAGCAGGGAGGCATATAGCCACAGGACCCAGAAACATCTTCAAATCACTAAGATGTTTGTTTAAAATGATGTTATTTAAAAAGGGAGTCCCGAGGCTCCTGGGTGGCTTGGTCAGTTGAGCTCTGACTCTTGATTTTGGCTCAGGTCACGATCTCAGAGTCCTGGGATGGAGCCCTGCGTTGGGCTCCATGCTCAGCAGAGAACCTGCTTCAGAATTCTCTCTCGCTCTTTGCCCCTCCCCCCTGTTCATTCTCTTTCTCTCTCAAATGAATAAATAAATCTTTAAAAAAAAAATTGGGAGTTCTATTTTGTACCACTCATGGCTGTTATTTGATTGGGGGGAGCATTTCTCTCAACCCCCCACTATTATCGTTAAGATGCAGATGTGCGTATGGCTCGGTTGCCATATGGCTAATAAGGAGTCAGTATTATTGTGATCTTTTATTAGTCCTGATCCCACAAAGGACCATGGGGCTCTAGGGGAAAAGATGCGTTCGAGACCACCCTCTACATCTCCTTTCCCAACCTGCTTCACTACTCCCCTGAGTCATGCTGACTGCCTCAAGTTCACTAGTGGGCCGGGTCAGTGAATGTTAAAAGGTCATGGTCATGGCTGTTCTACTCCACTTCCTCCTTCCACGTGTCTGGAACAGTAAGCAACCAGTCTAGCCATCATAACACCCTCATTTATACTCTGGCACTCTCCTTATGATAGTTCCCTGTCTTTGCAGGCCAGAGCATGGTAAGATTCAGGATTTGGATGTGGGTAGGGAGGACAGGAAAAAAATGCCCCAAGCATCTTCAGCCCTGGTCATTGTTCCAGCCAAGTTTGCAATACCGATCTGTGGGGACTTGAGACACAAAGCCTCTAGTATAATGTTACTTTATCTTACATCCTCCCCCAGGGGGCAGAGGTTCTCCTCCAAGCTCTGTTTTAACACTTCCAAGTTTTTCCCTTTGCCCTCCCAGTCCTGAGGGTAGTGGCTGCCTCTTACAATTGCTACCTCCATAACACCTTAAGTGTCCTCCATCTGCCTTTTCAGTTACCTACTTAACAATTCTCTACGATAAATTCTTTCTATTAAAATACTTGGTGTGGTTTCTGTTCCCTTACTGAACCCTGACCGTCCAGGCAGAAATATAAAAATCTCTTGGGGGAAGGGTAGGAGGATGCAACATCATTTAGGCAGACCTCAGCCTTCTTCAAAGAAACAATGTTTAAACAAATTAAACAAATATATATTTTATATTTCTCAAAAGAATATTTTGTTACATGCATATACTTTATACATATATTTGTACAAATATATTTAAGTATTTTATGTCTATTTTTCAAAAGAATATACATTTTGTTATATGCGTATATATAATTTTCCTGGACAGATACAGAAGAGAAATAATGCAGTGACCTGGCAGAGGCAGATGTGGGTGGTGGTGGGAAGGCGCTTTTATTTTTATTTCCCTCATGGTTTAAATTTTATTACCAGGTACATATATTAGTCTAATTTAAAAAAAAAGAGTTTTCTGGAAGTGAGATTCTGTACCATTTTTGTTTTTTTTTATTTTTATGCATTCAAATAAACGAGTCTGTTAAGCATGTGCATGCGTACACGTTTAAAAATGTCTATAATTAGGGTGAAAGTTTAACAAGGGTCAGGTATCTTCAATTAAGTCAAGTTTTGAACAATTTTGGTAGCAGGAAGACTTTACCCAATGTTTAATTTAATTTTGGCTTTTTTTTTTAAAGATTTTTTATTTATTTATTCGACAGAGACAGCCAGCGAGAGAGGGAACACAAGCAGGGGGAGTGGGAGAGGAAGAGGCAGGCTCACAGCGGAGGAGCCTGATGTGGGGCTCGATCCCACAACGCCGGGATCACGCCCTGAGCTGAAGGCAGACGCTCAACCGCTGTGCCACCCAGGCGCCCCTAATTTTGGCTTTTTAATTTAAAGATCTGAGGAATTTCTCTTGGTGACTAAATAGCAAGGATTCTGGAACGTGCAGACTTCAAGGCAGTTATCTCAGGACCATGTTGCTGAGAAAAGCAGCTTCTCACTTATCCCTGTAGATCTGTGCTTCCACTTCTCTCATCAAAACTTCATCCTGTAGATATGTCTTCAAATCTACCCTCCTATTGGGTTCTAAGACCTTTGACAAGCATTTTCCAAACTTAAAGATTTTAGATGTAGTAAGCTTAAATAGGGGTTAGATTCGATAAACCCCCGTGTGTTCTCTTCCATATTTGTTTACGTGCTGCCTAATTAGTACAGTCAAGGGGCTTTTCCTATTGTTTTTGTTGTGTTTGGCTTCCTGCTAATGTCCTTGTAAAATCAAGAAAGTCTACAGCGAGAGAGTCTACTCAAAGGCATAATGTGTTAGTTTTCAGTGATCTCTTGATAAGAGATGAAAGAGAAGTCTCCCTCTCTTGAGGCAATTACAGGTGTAAGTTTCAAAAAGCACTTCAGATGAAAGTTTACATTAAGTTTCAGAAGACCATCAGACAGCAAGAAATCACTTACAGAATTCTAGAATCCCTGGGCAACACAGAACAGAGGTCAAGGATTTGAGTGCTGGTACGAAACAGACATGAATTTGAATCTCAACTTTACTTCCAATGGGTCTTTGAGCAAGATACTTAATCTCTCCCAAACTCAGCTTATTTATCTATCTAATAGAAATAAAAGGACCTACTGCTTCAGATTAATAGATTTCTTTGAAATAATGTATTTCTACCACAAAGAAAGCACTTAATAAATATTAAATGTAGCAATTGTGGTTGTTGTTGATTGCTTTAAAAAAAAATCATCACTGTCTCAATCTATATTCCCAACCTCACAATTCCAAATATGGGTTAAAACAGGCTCAGGGACCACAGTGTCAAGGATAGAAGAAAGAGGGAAATGACTACTTTCTATACGTACCAAGATATTCTTCACAAGAATTGGAATATGTGTCCATTAGCCTGCCAGTTGATAAGACCAGGTTGTAGTTATGAATATTAAAAGGTGAGGAGTTTTCTTCTGAACTTTTCCTCTGGTTCCCTATCAGCTCCAAGTAGAGCCCCAGGACCAGCCTCCTATCCCTGGCATTCTATGCTCCACATAGCATTCATTCCCACACTCAACCGTATTTATGGAGTCCTACTCCGTGCCAGGTCCTGCACTAGACACTGGGCATAGAGTGGTCAAGGCAGACAGGACCCCTGCTTTCATGAGCTCATGCTCTATGGGGAAGAGGTATGTTATACATCATCCTAGTAATCAGTTGACCAAAAACACACATTCTAGGAAGTATGGTGTGTCAGAATGCCTTCAAAACAGGGGAACTTGAGCTATTCTGGGAGGTTAGGGAAGCCTCCTCAGAAGAGGTGACATTTAAGTAAGGCCTGAATCAGAAGTTAAGAGCAGCATCAAAGGCAAACAGAACTGTGTGTGCAAAGGGCCTGAAATAGGACAGAGCATGGGACATGCACAATAAAAACTGCAAAGACTAGTGTGAGACCAGAGTATGTGTTGGTGTGGGACAGAGGAAGGGAAGGAGAAGGAAGTGGGGCACAGAGAGAAAGGAGCACAGGAGGAAGTGGAAGAGATAAATGGGGTCTTACAGTACATGTTAAGGATTTTGAACTTTATTCTAAGAACAAGGGGAAACCAATCAAACATTTAAGCAGTGTAATCTTGTGACCACATGTGTTCTCAGAACCACTCTGACTGATGTGTGTAGAATAAATTAGGGAAGAGCGAACAGATAGGCAGGGAGACCACTTGGGAGGCAAGAGAGAGTGACTTGAACTTAGGTAATTATCATCTCAGCTATGGAATACATGGAATCAGTAATCCAAACACCCAGCAGCTAAATAGGTAGCTTTGGTGGAAGGGTACAGTATTAAGACTTATATTCAATTAATCAGGAATCTAGCTCAGGCCAAAACAGGATTTTACTGCCTTGGTCCAAGAGCTCTGTAACAGCCTAATCTTTAAGGTTGTTCAAGAATAAAAGAGTCAGAGAGAAAAATGCTAGCATGACAGCATGAGAAGAGCCACTGACCCTCCTCCAATGAAAGTGGTGAAAAACTAAAACAACAACAAAAACATTTAAAGCTCTGGAAATGGCTCTAAGGGCAAACAGCAAATGAAGAAACATCTATCCAAGAAAATCTATGAAAATCTGGTAAGAAAGGCAAGAATGTGCTATCTGAACCAAGACCACTGCCTCTCTGCCCTCACTCAGCCCAGCAGAGACTCCACTCCAGACTGCTGCATCCAGGAACACATGGTTCCCTCTCCCATCACACCCAGTTAGAGGGCTTTCTTCCCAGGAGGAACGGGGCCTCAGCATTTCTCATCCCACCCCTAGCTACTGTTGCTGAGGCTAAGGTCTGGGTGAGTGCAGTTGAGAAGTGGGGGCTTCCTCTTCCTCCCAGCCCCCTTTCATTGGATGGAGGCACTACCTTGGACAAGGCATGCTGAGAATACTGGGGCCCTGACTACCTTGCCTGAGCTTATGAGGGTGAGCTTGCACACCAGGAGAGGCAAACCAAGAGGACTTCAGGCTGCTGCTCCCCACCCACTGAGTGCTCAGGTCCTAGAGGAGGCTCTCAGAAAGGGATTTGCCATTGTCCCCATCCCCAGCTCCATAGCCCTGGCTCAGATTTTTCTGGCAGGTGGAGGGGCAGGCCATAAAAACAGATAGCTCATAATACCTTCCCACAGGAACTAACTTCCTTTGCAATAGAACATGGAGAAGTTCAAACCTAAGCTTCGCTCTCAGCACAGTGGAGGTTGTAGAGAAAAGCAAATGAAGGGAGATTCAGGGATTTAATGAAGACACAGCTTAACTGTAGGCTAGCTAGTTTGAAGGAGAGAACCAGGGAATAAGACAGCTGGGAGAAACCTTTGTGGGGCCAAAACACATGTCAACTAGACACCTCAGAAACTATTCCTTCAAAGGAGCCACAATTCGATTGGATTCACTTGTAGAGCAATTAATACCCCAGAGCTTGTTGAAAACAGAGCAATCAACCAGCAACTAATGGAGTTTAATAGCTGGGTGTGGTCAAGAAAAGCAAGGAAAAAAGCATCATAGATACCACTGTCATCCCAGGGTAGCTGTGGGCATAGTCAAAGCTGCATCTCCCTCAAGAGTGAACAGCATCAGAGGCCAAACACTAGTGGGGAAAAGCCGACTTCACGAAAATAATCCAGCCAATCGCTAAAAAATTAACAAGAAATAACAACAAGCCTGGGGTAGGGGGGGACCAGTTACCAACAGAAGTAAATATATGACACATGCAAAGAAATTGAGAGTATAATGCATACTCCAGAAAGAAAAGCAGGTAACATGAATTGTTTGGGAAAGCAACAAGATGTTGGATTTAACAGAAAAAAAACTTCAAGATACCCATTAAAAGTCCATTCAGAGAACTAAAGGAAAGTGTGGTTAAAGAAGAAAGATATGATAACAATGTCACATGATACAGAGACTATCAATAAGGCAATAGAAATTATTAAAAAAAGAGTCAAATTGAAATTCTGGAGTTGAAAAGTACAATAACTGAAATAAAAAATTCATTAGAAGTGCTCAACAATAGATTTAAACCAACAGAAGAATTAAAGAACTTAAATCACTTGATTAGAAGACATGATGCAAGATGAAAAACAGAGAAAAAAAGAAGAAAAGTGAACTAAGCCCAGAGAAATGGTGTACCATTTCACACCAAAAAGTACACCAACATGCATATAATGGGAGCACCGGAATGAGAGGAGAGAAAAAGCAGAGAAAATAATTTTTTAAATAATAGCAGAAAACTTCCCAAATTTATTGAAAAATAATCTATACATCCAGGAAATTCAATAAACCCCAATATGATAAACGCAAACAGATCCACAAACAAATATGTCATGGTAAAAAAGGCCAGAAGTCAAAGACAAGGAGAAAATCTTGAAAGCATCAAGAGAAAAAAGGACAGGTCACTTACAAAGGACCCCCAATAAGATTAACAGCTAGCTTCCCAGCAAAAGCAATGAAACCCAAAAGCAGTGGAATAATAAAATTCAAATTGTTCAAACCAAAAAAAAAAAAAAACAAAAAAACCACGAAAAACCATCGACCAAGAATCCCATATTCAGCAAATCTTTCAAACATGAAGGTGAAAAAAGGATTTTCCCAGATAAACAAAAACTAGGACAATTTGTTGCTAGCCAACCCACCTTATAAGACCTACTCAAGGTTGTTCCTCAGGCTGCAAGCGAATGATCCTAGATGATTATTTGAATCCACACAAAGAAAACAAAGGTGCTTATGTAGCAATAAAGGTAATTACATAATTATTTTTAAAGTATAAATGCATATTTCTCTCCTTCCTCCTTATAACTAATTAAAAAGCAATTGTATAAATAATAAGTATATAATGTAATGTTGGACCTATAACATAGAAAAATGTAATATTGGTCAATAACAACACAAAGGAGGGGGTGGAAACAAAGCTATACTGGGCTAAGGAAATGACTGCAGTTATAAGAGTAATATAATGCATCATTGGGTTTGTAACATTAATAGATGTGATGTGTATAACAATAATACACAAAAGTGGGGGAAAAAGAATAGCGCTATATAGAAATAATGTTTCCATACATCACTGGAATTAAGCTAGTATAAAATCTAAATCTGATTCTGGTAAGCTAAAATGTATAAGGTAAACCCTAGAGCAACCACTTTAAAAAATAATAAAAAAAACATTAAAGAAACTAAAATGCTACATTAGAAAAATATCCATTTGATGCACAAGAAAGCAATAAAGGAGAACTAGATAAAACAAAAGACACAAGCCATACAGAAAACAGAAAACAAAATGACAGATGTAAATCCAACTCTATCAATAACAGCATTAAATATGAGTGGATTAAACAATCAAATAAAAAGGCAGAAATTGTCAGACTGGGTTAAAAAAACAACATGGTTCAACTATATGCTGTCTGCAGGAGATACAATTTATAGTCAAAAGACAAATAGTTGAATATAAAAGGAACAGAAGTAGACACATCATGCAAACAGCAACCAAAAGAAAGCTGCAGTAGTTTCACTTATATCAGATAAAATAGACTTTTAAAAAATGTTACTAGAGGGGCACCTGGGTGGCTCAGTCAGTTAAGTGTCTGACTCTTGCTTTTGGCTCTGGTCATGATCTCAGGGTGGTGAGATCTAGCCATGCATCAGGCTCATGCTGAGTATGGAGCCTGCTTAAGATTCTCTCTCTCCCACTATGGACTCTGAGAAACAAACTGAGGGCTTCAGAGGGGAGAGGGGTGGGGGAATGGGATAGGCTGGTGACGGGTAGTAAGGAGGGCACGTATTGCATGGTGCACTGGGTGTTATACGCAACTAATATATCATGGAAATTTACATCAAAAACCAGGGATGTACTGTATGGTGACTAACATAATATAATAAAAAAACATTAAAAAAAAAAAAAAAAGATTCTCTCTCCCTCTCCTCCTCCTTCCCCCTCCCTTTCTTGAAAAAAAAAATGTCACTACATATAAAGACGGACTTTTCATAATGATAAAAGGGTCAATCCATCAGGGAGGTATAGTAATTATAACAGAGCACCAAGATACATAAAGTAAAAACTGGCAGAAATGAAGGGAGAAACAGACAACTCAATAATAGTTGAAAATTTCCAAGATTGGATAGAACAATTAAACAAAAGATTAACAAGGAGACAGAAGACTTGAACAACACTATAAATCAACTCAACCTAGTCAACAACAATAAGATATATATTCTTTTCAAGTGCACATTGAACATTCTCCAGGATAGACCACATATGCTAGGCATAAAATAAACTTCAATAAATTTAAAAGGATAGAATAATACCAGGTATTTTCTCTGGCCACAGTGGAATGAAATTAGAAACCAAGAGCAGGAAAAAAATTTAAGAAGCTCACAAATATGTGAAAATTAAACAACAAACTCCTAAATATGACCCATAACCAATGAGTCAAATAAGAAATCAAAAGAGAAATCAGAAAATACTTTCAGATGCATAAAAATAAAGACACAACATAGCAAAACTTATGGGGTGCAGCTGAGTCCGTGATTAGAGGGAATTTTGTAGCTGTAAATGCATACTTTAAGACAGAAGAAAGATCTCAATAGCTTAACCTTCCACTTTAAGACACTAGGAAATGAAGGACAAACAAAACCTAGGGCAAGCAGAAGGAAGGAAATTAATGAAATAGAAAATAGAAAAACAACGGAGATTATAAAGGAAACCAGAAGTTGGTTTTGTGAAAAGTTCAACAAAATTGACAAACCTTTAGCTAGATTAACCAAGAAACAACGAGAAAGAAAACTCAAATTACTAAAATCAGAGATGAACAAAGGGACATTACCACTGACCTCACAGAAATAAAAAGGATTATAAGGGAGTCCTATGAAAAAAATGTACACCAGCAAATTAGATAACATAGATTAAATGGACAAATTCCCAAAGATGGAAATTTCTAAAACTGGCTCAAAAAGAAATACAGTACCTGCAGAGACATAACAAGTGAAGAGATTAAATCAGTAATCAAAAACCTACCCACAAAGAAAAGCCCAAGACCAAATATCTTCACTACTGAGTTAATACCAGTTCTTCACCAACACTTCCAGAAAAATAGAAGAGGAGGGAATACTCCCAACTCATTTTTTAAGGCCAGTATTACCAAAACCAAACAAAAATATCATAAGAAAATTACAAATATTTCTTATGAATATGGACACAAAAATCCTCGACAAAATACTAGTAAACTGGATCCAGCAACATATAAAAAGGGTTATATACCATATCCAAATGAGATTTATCCCAGGAATGCAAAATCGGTTCAACATCTGAAAATCAATTAATATAATACATCATATCAATAGAATTTTTTAAATTACATGACTATCCAATAGATGCAGAAAAAGCGTTTAACAAAATCCAACACCCTTTCATGATAAAAGTACTCAACAAACTATGAATAGAAGGGATATTCCTCAACTCGATAAAAAGCCTTTATGAGAAACTCACAGCAAGGCTCCAGGATCCAAGATCAACATATAAAACTTTGTTGTATTTTTGCAAAGAACAATCCAAAACTGAAATTACGAAACAGTCACTCACAACAGCATCAAAAAGAAATAACATACTTAGGGGTAAACTTAATAAAAGTAGCATAAATCTTATACTCTAAATATTACAAATCATTGTTGAAGAAAATAAAGAAGTTCTAAATAGATGGGAAAACATCTCATGCTCAAGGATCAGAAGACTTAATTAACACTGTTAAGTTGGCAACACCCCCAAACTAATCTACAGATTCAACACAACCCTGTAAGAATTCCAGATGACCTTGTAGAAACTGACAAGTGGATTTTAATATTCACATAGGATCGCAAAGACCCCAGAATAGCTAAAATAGTCCTGAAAATGAAGAAAAAAAAAATAGGATCCATACTTCCCAATTTCAAAACTTAGTACATAGCAATGGTAATCAAGACTGTGGCCTTACAGAAGGATAAAAATATAGATCAATGGAATATAACTGAGGATCCAGAAATAAATCCATGCAACTATAATCAACTGGTTTTTTACAGAGATGCCAAGACTATTAATGGGAAAAGAACTGTCTTTTCAACAAATTGTGCTGGGACAACTGGATAGCCCCATGCAAAAGAATGCAGTTGGGCCCTTACCTCACACTACATAAAAACTTAAAATGGGTCAAAGACCTAACTGTAAGAGCTAAAACTATAAAATTTTTCAAACAAAATGAAGGGGTAAATATGATCCTGGATTTGGTTAAAGATTCTTAGATAAGACACCCAAAGCATGAGCAATAAAAGAAAAAAAATGGACTTCATCAAAGTGTAAAACTTTTGTGCTTCAAAGGACACCATCGATGAAGTGAGATTCCCCACAGAAGGGGAGAAATTATTTACAAATCATGTATCCAAAATACATAAGTAACTCTTACAACTCAAATTCAAAAAGACAAACCAATTTTAAAATGAGCGAATGATCTGAATAAATATTTCTATAACGAAGATATACACATGGCCAATAAGCACATGAAAAGATGCTTGTGACATCATTAGTCATTAGGGAAATGCAAATCAAAGCCACAGTGAGATACCACTTCACATCCATTAGGAGAGCTAGACTTAGATAATTATGTGTTGGTGAGTATGTGGAGAAATTAAAAACTTCATACAATGCCGGTGGGGATAAAATGGTACAGGCACTTTGGAAAATAATCTGGCAATTCCTCAGAGTCACTGTATGACCCAGCAATTCCACTCCTAACTGTGCGCCCAAAAGACGTGAAAACATGACCACAGAAAAATATGTATGTGACTGTTTATAGCAGCATTGTTTATAATGGCTGAAAGACAGAAACAACCCAAATGTCCATCAAGAAACAAGTGGATAAACAAAAGGTAATATATACCCATACGATGGAATACCTTTTGGCTATAAAAAGAAATGAAGTTCTGATACATGCTACTATTTAGATAAACCTTGAAAACATTATGCTAAGTGAAAGCAGTCACAGAAGTCTGCATATTTTATGATTCCACTCACACAGAAGTCTTGAATAGGGAAATCTACAGAGATAGAAAGCAGTTATTGGTTGCTTAAGGGTAGGAGGTGAGAGGGATGGGAAGGTTTAAAGATAAAGGGCATAGGATTGGGTGGGGTTTTTTTTGAGGTGACAAATATGTCCTAAAATTGACTGTGATGATGATTGCAGACAGGTGTGAATACACGAAAAATCATTGAATTACATACTACAAATGGGTGACTTACATATTATGTGAATTATACCTAAATAAAGCTGTTTTTAAAAAAATAAAATGCCAACCTATTTTTATCTAATTATCCCCACTTGCAGCTGGAAAGAGGTCCCTAAATCCTTAAAGTCAAAGAAATGCACTGAAATGTATTTTGTAGAATCCAAGAATCATGCAAATATAATGTTTAAAACCCATGCAAAAAGCTGAGGCACTAAAATCCTTACAGTTAGGGTCCCATCTGCTCACATTCCAGAAGTCTCAGTCGCGGGGAAATGTGCCAGGTTTGGGGAAATGCAGGTATTACCCTTCATGCAACACAATGTCTCCTAAACCATGTGGATGAGTTGACCTAAAACCAGGAAAGTTTCCAAATCATCAGCACACCCACCTACACCATGACCTCCCTCCAGCTGCCCCTCCAACTCCCATTTACCAGTTTATTTTGAAAAAAACACAAAACCAAACACTGGTTCGACCCCTCTCACTTAGAGGGAACCTCTGACAAGTGGCTGGATCTCTCTAACTTTTAGCTCCATACTGCCAAGGGGTCTTAAAATACATCAAACAAAATCAGAAGAAAGTGTTAAAATTCAAAATTTCAGTATAATCAACCTGGTGGGAAGTGGTAGGTTTAAGTGTTAGGATTAATACTGGTGAAGGCAGACATGGAGACAACAGGGCCTGGGCGCGGAGGGGGGGGGGGCAGCTTTGGCAATAGAAAACCAGATGTCTTGACCTCTGTGAACTTCTGGTAGATCTGGTTCCCTTTGCTCCCCAATGCATCAAGCTTTATGGAGCCTATGTTTCTCTGCAGCTGGGAGCCAGAGTCCCCCATTTTTTTTTATTGTTCATTTCATCAAACGATGCAATAAAATGATGCAAAATTCAATTCTTTTTTCTCAAACTGCTTAAACTCATTCTGAATTGTGAACTCCAAAATTTACACTTGACCCATGAACAACCACAGGGTTAGGGGCACCAAGTATAATTTTTGACTCTCCAAAAACTTAATAGCCTGGGTACCGGAAGCCTTACCCATAACATAAAACAGTCGATAGACACATATCTTGTAGGTTCTATGTATCTGTACTGTATTCTGACAATAAAGTCAGCCAGGGAAGAGAAAATGTAATTAAGAAAACCACAGAAAGAGAAAATACATTTGCAGTACTACTATGAAAAAAAATCCCCATATAGACAGTGCACCCCATGGTCCCTCAAGTCTGTCTCTTGCTGCAAGAGTGTTTGGACGGAACAGACCCAGGGAGCCCGTTCTTCCAGACTCGGGCCCCCCTCCGACCTCCTCTGTAGCAGCAACCTTCGGGGCCATCCTCACAACCACCCCCTGCCTCGGGCACCAGCCAGCACTGCTCTGGAGCTTAGCCCCACTGCCCACCAGCTATGGGCTCCCAGATTTGCCAGAATCTTTCCAGCCACGTGGAGGCCATGGCTCGCCGCCTGGCCAGTCTGCACCTGCGGGCCTCCTACCCGCCCACTCTCTGGGCTTCTAAAGATCCAGCTCGACGCCGTGGCTCTGGACCGGGAGGGCGCTTCCTCCGCGAGTGGGCCGGGGGCCAGCGCCAAGGCACTGGGAGTCCTTGGGCGCAACACCGAGACCGCACCGCGCCCTCCTCCAGGACAAGCAGAAGCCTCCCAGGACGGACCGGGCAACCCCCTGCACTCTGTGGAAGCCGCCCCCGCCCCGGAGAGGAACCCGAAGCAGGCCCTTCTTTATCTGCAAGGCCCGGGCGGTGCCCGCGTAGACTCTGGGACCCGCGGGAGAACCGCGTCCTGGGGCAGCCGGTGAAGCTTATAGGAAGCTAGAGGCAAGCCATCTGCAGGGTGAGATATCGTTACTTTGAACAAGATCAAATTTCACTCCTTGCCTATATCGAAGTGGAGATAAAAATATGAGTTTCACACGGTTACAGTGGAGACGGAGTGAGAGAGGTCTGTGGGAAAGGAAGGTGGTGCGCTACGCACCACACACTGATGCACAGCAGATAGTAAGTTACTTTCCTTCGCTGACGATGAAATCTTCTAGAACAACATTAGAGCACTGGCAGGTCTGCACTGATCTATCAGCAGCCTTTACCGTCCCCCACCCCCCAGGACAGAAATTAGCTAGGCACCGAGCCACGTGAGCCCACCCTGTTCACAAGTCTGCCTTTGATCCTGATGTCGGAATGAGGGTGGGCAGGAATGGGCTGCACGTAGATCACGAGTGCACATGACAGAAAACAAGGCTGTGTTGGGCCCCTTGCTCTTTAAGTGAAGCCACAGGGCCTGATGGCACTTTTAGATTAGATGGATGCAGTCTCTCTACACAGGAAGATAAGCATCGCGCTTCAGCTCATGGCAGGGCTTACGGTGTAGGAGCCCTCAAGAACCTCTTGGTCCTGGCAACCGACAGCCCAGGCAGAAACGGCACAATCTCAACATCAGCTGCTTCCCTACCTACTCAGCCCTGGGCCTCAACACACACCTATCACAGGCCCCAGCTTGAGTCATGTTTTCCCTGTAATTTAGGCAAGTTGGAACAGCGGCAGACCAGGTGGTCCCAAATACTTCAGAGCCCCCCTAAGGATCTCTCCAAGAATGGGGCTACCTGGAACCCCTTCCAGATCTGTCTCCTCCAACTCTGCAGAGTGGGAGCCCAGGAATCTGTAATTTTCAATAAGCCCCCAAGGGGACTCTCTTACAGCCAGACTGCCACCACTGGGTCTGCAGGTCAGGGCAATGGGTCCACCAAAGTCTATTCTAGGAGAGTCATTATAGGGAGTTTCCCAAAGAAATAGTTCCGGTTATCTACACTAAAGAGGAAGAAGGTAAGAGTCATAGTGAATATACCTCAAGTTAGACACAAAGATGTTTAGGTTTGGAAATGTATTGTTTTGAGTAAGACTTGAAGATAAACAAACATTTTAGATTTCTTGGTAGATTCCAGTCCCAAGAATACTCCATTTTAATACTCCTCTGAGCAAGATAAGGTCAATGAGAAAATTAGAAGCAACCTCATTTCTAATAAGTGAGCCTCAGGAGTAAATTGACTGCTAAGTGTTGGCCGCCCCCCTTACTGTGGTGATCTTGAGGGAAGTGATCCAATCAACAGGTGTCTGATGACAGAGAAAACCTACGAAGACTGAGACCTGGCTCTGAGTTGGGGTGCTGAGGCTAGCATTCTAGGGTCTTCCTGGCAGATAACACCCAGAAGCTCTAATTCCCTGAACAGAGCGTTGGTGGTATCCCAGTAGAGCCAAGACATCATCCAGGGGGAGGCATAGATAGTACATCCCACAGCCAGTCCCAGCCATCCCAGAAATCCCAGCCTTAGACTGTCCTCCTCAGATACCAAGCGTTGGGCCCAGCCCCCATGAACAGGGGAAGCAAATAAAAACACTTCAGCTGCCACCAGTTTGGAGTGTAAGTTGTAGTCACTCACCTGAGGGGAGTCAAGCCAAGTTTCCTTTACATCAGCTTAAGCAAGTGGCTGCCCCCACCCCAGAGCACCAGTTTGAGTGCCTACGGTTTGCTGGACAGGGTCTGTCTCTCGGCAGGTGTGGAATGGAGAAAGCATCCCTGAGTGTTTCAAGTCTTATCAATGGTCTATTAGGAGGTGGCCTTCAGGCTCAGATGGAACCTGGCCAAGAGCTCTCCGTCCAGCCCTCCACACCAGTGTTCCCCAGAGCATGGGTACACCTGCTGGTAATCGGGAGGTGATTATAGTGGGGAGCTCTGTTTCTGTTCAATAGTCATGCACTTATTTCAATGTGTTTAAGAAGAACAATTAGTACATAGCATCTGGATTTTGTGGACTTCATTGCTTAGGACAAGTGTAAAGAAACAAGAGATTTAATTTCAAGAAGTGACTCAGGTTTAAGAAAAATAGTAAATAATAGTACACTTGGTATGGGGGTGAGGCACAGGTCATAAAAGAGCGGGGAACACAGGTCTGGATTAAGCATATGAGTATCAGCCGAACACCGGGCCATCCCAGAAGAGACAGAGATGCCTTCTGGAAAGGAAAATGTCCTAAAGGAACAAAATGCCAGGGGCCCTGAGCCGGGGACGGGGGGAAGAAGGGAAACCACCCCTCATATTTCCTTCCGCCCACAACCTCATGCCTACCGCCAAACTGAAGAGCTGCAAAAAAAGAACAAGTAAAAACCACAACAGCTTTGTCAATAATCCTAACACGATACTTTTGCAACAAATATATTTTAGCTAAAAAAAAAAGTGTTATTTCACAAAACTTTCCATGGGACATGGCAAGCATGAGCTGTCATAGCAACAGGAGACAGTGGCCCCTTGACACGGACATGAGAGGTCTGCAGGCATGAGGGCCCTCCCCCAAGGGCAGCAGAATGACCACTGCTCTGACACCAGCAGCAATGGGGGACAGTGTCACCGTGAGCCAGAGATGGGGGACGGCTCTGCCAAGGGGTGGCCAAGAGGGCTGGTCCAGAGAGAGAAGCTCAGACACCACGTGGGAGTGTTTCAAAAGCTGTGTTCCTGTATTCTTGCATGTTCATTCCCTCCTTCTCCTCTTATGTGTGTCTTATTAATGGTCATCTACACTAGAACACAATACAAATACAATTTATAAATACACAGATATCAGAGTGTGCACTCAAAATTGTTTATGGATGGCAGGCAGGATCCAGAAAGTTTGGCAACTACAGCTCTACGTTAGTCAGTAACTACACCTGCCCGGATGGCTGCCAACACTCACTCTGGGTAAACTGTACCGCCCCCACTAGATGCTGAGGGAGGAAGCTTCGAGGGGTTGCTGGAGGCACCTGTGTCACTGAGTTCATCCCACCTCATGCTGCATCAGGGTTTCTAGGGGCTGGAGGGCCCAGGCTTCTTGGGAGGAGAGGGTACAGGGAGGCTTTGTAAAGTCTATTCAGAAGGAGCACAGGGCTTGCCTTCAGAGGAACGTAACCTGGAGCCCCAGTCCTAGCACACACCAGCTGTGCAATCTTGGGTGGGCCATTCTGAACTTCAAGCTCATCTTCTGTCAAACAAAGAGCTAATGAATGATATACACCTTATGGCACCATTGTGAGACTCACTCGAGGTAAGACAAAAGGGCTTTGGGGAATCACAGAGCATCTACCTTCTCCCAGGTAATGTTCCAGGCGTGGGGTGGCCCCAGAGGCTCCAAATCTCCAAAGCTCCAAAGCCTGGCAAGAACAGGTGCCCCAGGGCCAGCCAGGAATACCTGTCCTGAGGCCCCTGCCCAGACAAAACCAGGCCTCTGCTCAAGTAGATCAGAAGTCATGCATGGCCCAGGTGGCTCCCAACCACCCCACCAACCATCAGCCACCCACGCTGTCTCCAGGCTCCTATAGCTGGTGGGAAGTTCAGGGGCAAGGAGGCTTCCACTCTTTGACTCTTCTTGTTATACCTGCCAGATCTTTAGGGGCAGAAAGGGAGGAGGGGAGGCGGCATGCGCATGCGTGCACACACCCATCCAGTGGCAGGTACTTGTTCTGAGCACCCCCGGGGTCCTCCTGCTTCACAGCATCCTTTTCACCCAAGCCTCTGCTTTCTGGCTGCAGCGCAGGCTGATTCGCACATATTGTAGAAAACATGACAGACCAGGGCTGTTTGTACAGCTGCAGGTTCAGAGGCTTGGGGTTTTCTGGATCTGGCCTTGCTGCATCTAGAAACACCTGAATCCCTGGGTGATTCTCCCCTTTTCTCTCCCTTGTTGCCCTCATCACCCTGATGTGTACTGAACCCCAGACCAGAGGCTCCCAAAGCTTTGTGTACCTGTTGAAGGAAATGTCTCCACTGACCTCCCCAATCCATTTCCATCCCATGTATCTCCTCCAAGTCCCTACAAAAGAACTTCTCCAGGAACAGAAACATGCTTTGACTCAGTGCTCTCTCCCACATCTGATTCTTGCCATTAGGGGAAGCAGGAGAGAGAGGAGGGTCTACTGCACGCTTCTGTGAGGATGGCAGGAGGCTCATCTTTGCCTGTGTCTGGGGCCAAGAAAGAATCAAGAGAGGTCAAGGCCATTGCTTTTCACTAAAGCTGGTGGCATGAAAAGCAGAGAAATCGTCCTTCCCAATTTTGTACAGGCTGTTACGCCTTTTCCTGTTCTCTGCTGATATCCTGAAAGACACTCTGAGCTTCTCATGCCCAGGCCCCCAGACGCTCATCTAGCTCCACACGTCCCCTCCCAGCTCCAGGCCTGGCACAGGTCGATGCTGGAGGAAGCCACAAGGCCAAGGGCATGGCTGATTCAGCTCTAACCTTACGGAGCTAGCCCAGTGTCTAGCACAGCAGATGCGCGGTACTGCTTACTCGATTAAAGCTGCTGCAATTAGCGGCCCCCCTCTCTTCCCGCTGCCCTGGCTGACACGTCCAAATTAAACACAGGCTGCACACAACCTAGAAGATCCTGCCAATCAGTGCTGGGTCTCAGAAATCCACTGCACAGGTGATAGCCTGAGATGAGGATTTTACCCAGGTGTGAGCTCTCGCATCAGCCCAGGAAGGGTGTAAAGGTGAGAACTCTCTCTCGCCACATGTAGACACAGACAGGGTCAAAAGGCCAACAGCACCACCCTACCTGCATCTGCCTTTACCATCAGAACACACTGCAGGATGGGAGGGTATCAAAGCCAGCCACATCATTTGGTGGTTTCACTTCTATGGTGAATCACGGCCCCATGCAGATGCCCAAGGAAGGCCGTCTTGGGTTGAAATACTGTCGGGCTGACAGCGAACAAGGGGCAGCTGGGTGAACCGGGGAGACAACGAAGTGTGAAGTCCACCTGCCATGGTTCAGCATGCCAGGTACCCGGGGGCCAATCATGAGCCTTCTGTGGAGAGGGGGCAGTCTACCTGCCTCACTGGGATGTGGTGAGGTGTGAAAAGTGCTTGACAAACAGAAAATCCTCTGCACCTGTGAATTATTTCAGGTGTTCACAGCAGTGGCTGGACAAATTCACAGGCCCCCCGTGGAAAAATGGCAGGCCACTATTTGCATAGACTCAGTGTGAAAAGTCATCCCCAACCACCTCCCGGCCCCCACCCCCAGCCAAACAGCGCTGCCTCCCTGCCTCCAGAAGAGACCTGGACTCCAGTTCCCTGAATCCAGCCTCGTACCACTGCCTGGGACTCCAGGGCACCCGGGTGGGGAAGGAGAAAGCAGAAGCTCTCTGCTGCCCATGGGAAGCTAGCTGCTGAAGGGCCACAGGAAATCTAAAAGGAAGGAGAGAAGATGTGAAAGATGTGTCTCCCACGCACAGGGGGGTTTCCAGGCAGCTAATAAGCTGAAGCTTCAGGCCTCCCACTTACATGGACCCTTCTAAGCCCCTCTACCTCGTTTTGTATTCTCGTTCTAAGAAGCCTCCAAAACCTTAGAAGTTTCCAGCCTCATAAAACCTGGATTGGCCCTGACTCCTCTCTCCCCATCTGTCCCCTCAATCCGATAGCCAACACCCTCAGCCAGCCAGCCTCCTCCCACCGGACAGTCACCTGTCTAGCCAGCTTGGACAGGCCAGTGGGTTCCTGCCTCCAGGCCTGGACTCAGGACATTCCTCTGATGGGAATGCCTCTTCTCCAACTTTTTGGCCTACTGAGCTCCTATTCACTCTGCAAAACCCACAGCAAATAGTCCCGACAGTTAGGAAGCCTTTTCCCAAGTCCTAAGCAGAATCAACACTCCCTCATGGGTGCCCCTCACAGCACAAATATGTCACCTGGAAACTTCAGCTTGGAGGGTCAGCTTCCCTGCCAGGCTGTGTGCTCCCCCAATATCCCAGCGGGCTTATCTGATTCTGTATCCACGGAGCCTGCCAGCTCAGAGCTGGCCCCTCCCAGGTGTTGGGAAAATGTTTCTTAAATAAATGAATTGATGAGGGGCGCCTGGGTGGCTCAGTCAGTTAAGTGTCCAACTCTTGATCTCAGCTCAGGTCTTGATCTCAGCTCAGGTCTTGATCTCAG
>NW_024424008.1:49494239-49596645 GCF_017311325.1 Ursus maritimus | reverse complement strand
TCTTGATCTCAGCTCAGGTCTTGATCTCAGCTCAGGTCTTGATCTCAGGGTTGTGAGTTCAAGCCCCACATGGGGCTCCACACTAGGCGTGGAGCCTATGTAAAAATAAATAAATCAGGGGCGCCTGGGTAGCGCAGTCGTTAGGCGTCTGAATTCGGCTCAGGGCGTGATCCCGGCGTTTCGGGATCGAGTCCCGCATCGGGCTCCTCCACTGGGAGCCTGCTCCTTCCTCTCCCACTCCCTCTGCTTGTGTTCCCTCTCTCGCTGGCTGTCTATCTCTGTCAAATAAATAAATAAATAATCTTTAAAAAATAAATAAATGAATCAGTGAATGGCCCTAGTGCTGGGGACAATGACAGAGTGATTTTGCAAGGTCAGAGTGCGGTCCTGGTGAGCCACCGGCAGCCATTGCTCTCACGTTCTGGCCACCATTCCCGGGATACCTTACTCAGCCCCTGCCAGGAAGCCCAGCCCTGAGAAACCATTCCTGGAGCCTGTGCGCCCTCATGTGGCTGAAACAGTCACCGGCCCCTTCCCCCAGAACCAGACGCAACAGTCCCCACACATCCTGCACAGATGTTTGAGGCCCACCCAGATCACCGTGTTTAACCAGGGTCTTATTCACGTGGAGGCTCAAGTCCATAATTCCTTGGCCTGGAAGGGACTAGGATGACTCATCTCACCCATGGTTTCATACACTCCACTCCAGGCCTGGTTCCCCTTACAGGGATGGTTGGGAGTCTCCACATCTGTTCAGACCTCAGAGAAAAGGGAAGGCCGTCCCTGCTTCCTGTGTCTCTGGCCCGACATTCCCACCTGTGGCTTCCAACGCCGGCCTGGCAGCCTGTGAGTGAGCCCCTCAAATCCTTGGGCCTTCCGAGACGCCTGGGACTGGTGCCAGGGCCAGGATGAGCTATGGGGACCGTCAGCACAGCAAAGTCACACCCTAACTCTGGGTCTCTAAAGGAGCATACCTGCTACTCTACTTCAACTGCCTTCCTCCCTCCGTAGCACACAGTGCCCCAAGCCCTGCCGCCTGGAATCCGGGAGAGTTCAGCCTGTGCTGTGATGTCTGTCAGTGAGGCATGCCTTCTGCTGCTGTCCCCTGCCCCTTCCTAAATATAGTCATTTCCCTGTTCCCCCCTACTCCTGAAGAAATCAAAGACCACCCTCACCCCCACTCTACTCATTCATTCACATCTGCCTTTTCATACCACTTCATAGCTGACTACAAAATGCCACTTAATAATTGCCTCTCCTAGGAAGTCCACCTTGATTATTTATTCAACAACCACATGGCATAGTTTTGATGAACAGGCCATGCATACAAGCCCCAGACCTCTGGTGGGGGGAGTCAGAGGAGCTGAGATATTATTACAGTGATTATTATAGGGCAACAGGTGCTTTAAGAGGTGAGCGTGGGGGCTCTGAGAGCACTGGGGCCTGCACAGACCCCAAATCTGAGAGTGGTGTCACACAAGTGTTCCTGGATGAGGGGACATGTGCATTGAGTTGCAAAAGATGACTAGGTAGTCAGTTGTGTGCAGAGAAGGTGCTCAAGGAAAAGGGCGCTCTGGGCTGAAGGCAAGGAGAGGCAGGAGAGCCAGCACTGAGGGTTCCATGCTGTCAGAGGCTTTGAATGTCAAGTGGTAGTTAAGGGCAGGTCCCCGGGGCCTTGCTGCTTATCAAGAAGACCATGATCACACTGGCTGCTCAGAAGGGTCACTGTAGCCACAGTGTGGGGACACACTGGTAAGGAGCAAGGCCAGCTAAGAAGACCCTTAGGAGCCAGCAGTGCCACCATGAAGATGGATGCTGGGAGCCCAGTGTGAGGCAGGGGTGCTGGGGAGGCAGCACGGTCTGGCGATTGGCTACAAGCACCGAGTTAGGAAGGGGGGACCCTGCTGACTCCTGGGATGCTGACACGGCAACAGGGTGGATGGCGGTGCCGCCAAGCCAAAGGAGGTCACGGGAGAAGGCAACTTTGTTTTGTCCTGTTGGATCTGAGGTACCTTTGGACTCTCCAGAGGAGACGTTTCCCGGGCAAGGGAAATACAGATTTATCACTTGAAGAGTTCTCTGGACTAGACAACTTCATTTGGGAGATTGAAGCCCCCAGGTGACAGGTGCAAACTTGGAAGTGGATGAAGTTCCCAGGGAGAGAATATAAGAAAAAGAGAGGGCCACAGAGGGAGCCCCAAGGAATGCCGACCATAGGTGGAAGGGACAGAGAAGCAGCAACCAGGAGGTGGCGGCAATCACGGTGGCAGAAAGGCTCCAGGGAGATGGGCAAACCCTGTGGAGAAGTCCCGTGAGGCCATCGAACACTCGGCAGTGGGGCGCAACACCAAGGACACCAGGCTGCGACAGGAGTGGTCCGTGCAAAAGGAAGGGAGCAGAGCCAGGCCATGTGGGGAGCAGGGAATGCGGGGAGAGCGCTGACCATGGACACATAGAGGGAGCATGAGGGGGTGGGGACAGGTCAGCTGGGGGTCGGAGACAATGCCGTTGCTGGGATCACAGCCTTGAGGCTGAAGGAGTTTTCCAGCACCCAGGTGCAGGCGTGGGTAGCTGGAGGGTTGGCGTTTGGCTGGCCAGGTGCAACAGAAGAACAAAGACAAGGTGTTGGCGAGAGAGAGGTGTGCTGAGGGCACTGGCCTGGGGGCTGGGTGGAAGAGGACAGAGGGCAAAGCCAAGAAGGGGCTGCTGGATGGAGAGAAACTGGCTGGTCCGGGAGCCAGATCTTTAGGACGCTGAGGAGCAGGCGTGCCGAAGGCAAGGGAGTGGGAAGGTGGGAGGACAGGAGAGCATAGCTGGAGGAGGAACAGCCGGAGCCAGAGTTTTATAAGGCCGGGAGGACACCAATCCATGGACAGCGGGCTGGGCAGCTGGGCTGGGGCCTGGGAGAATGCTGCTCAAGAAATAGGAAATTAAGGTGTTGGTCAAGGAACATGTGTTCCAGTCACCCAGGGCAGGGGGCTAGACTTACAGGAGGTGCCAGACTTCTCCTTGGAAGAATGACAGGGTCAGCAGTAAGAAACACAATGGGGGGGGGGGTCACAGAGGGTACTGCCCAAAGGCTCGAGTCCCAGAAGTGAGAGGATTGTCTTTCAAGTGACCCTGGAGGTGGACTGTTTAGGCAGTGACAATGGTCAGCTGAAGTCATACTGCCCCCCTCCTCTTCCCTCCTACCTGCTCTCACACGGGCTGTGGAAGACGAACCAGCTTCTGCTGCGGGTGAAAAGAATCCAAGGATCCTCGGGTTTGGGTTTAGGAAAGGAAAGAGGCCTTTCGGACTCATGTTGAGAACACAGAGGAGTCTTTTCTCCCAGAGCGGGAGCCCTGGAGAGGAGGAGGAAAGGGATGAGAAGTTCCGAGCAGAATGGAGAGAAAAGAGCAGGAGTCCGCTTGCATCTAGCACTTCAGTGTTGCTGACCGTGACGGGAGGGGGGGGCCTACCCAGCACTCTAACTTCAGAACAGACTGAGGTCCCTGGGGACAGAGGCCTGGGCATGCCGGCCAGACAGCACACCCTTCCCATGGGCTTCTAAACTGAATGTGAGTAAGATATAGCATTCATCTCCCCAAGAAATCCCAGTCCCAGGTCACAGGACCAGCCAGGTTGCAGCCCCCCCCCCCATACCTAGAGTCACAAAAGAGCAGCAGATGAAGTGCCTGGGGCTGCCCAGGCCTCTCCAGGAAGAGCAGCTGCTGCCCAGCTGGCTTGTCCATCCTAGAGACCTGTCTTCCAGTCACTCTCCAACAACCTCCAAGTTGCATGGAATCTCCTCTCCACCTTATTCTTCCCCACCCAATCTCAGGCACGCACACACATGCACATACACACATACACTGCAATCTGCTTGGCACCAACCTCTCCCCACCCCCTTCCTTCCCAGCAGTCTGAGGGGATGCAATCACTAGAATGATTAACGGTAACGAGGAAAAGCGTGCCGAGCACTCACCACAGCCACGCACAGGGCTAAGGCCTCCTGCCTGACTTACAACTGCTCCAAGCACAGAGACCTGAAGTACCTACGTCTTAAAGGCAAGGCTTATGCAAGCAGGAATCCATTGGTGTGGAAGCCATATGCATTAACACCAACAGTCCATTGGAAGGGGCCAACCTGTTGGACAGGAGTCAAATGTGAATCAGCCCGAAGTCACTCCAATTTCCCTTTTTCTAGTCATCCCCCATAAGGTCTGCTTCATGGTGCAATTTTTGTGAATTAAACGTGAATGCTTTAAAAATAAATAATTAAGATTCCATTTTCAGTTGATCCAAGACTATGATCTGACAGCTGGCCAGAAGAACAGAGTCATAACAGACCGGGGATTCAACCAGGGACCCTAGGACCTAGCTGGGAGCTGGTTCTAATTAGAACTTTTGTAATTTTTTTTTTTAAATATGTCAGGCACTGATGCTATGGGGACTGCTGTTATGTTGGAGGCCAGGTGAGCAGGGCTCCAGAAGCAGAGGGGCCGCCGTCACGGGCTCACTTCAGCTGCTGGGTCCCTTTCAGGGCTTCCCCGCAGCCCCCAAAGTGGTCCACTGTCTCCCTTTCCTTGGTCTGTCCTTCCTTCCACTCAGCTTTCTCTCCTCCTAGCCCAGTCTCGGGTTCAGTGTTCACCCCAGGGCTAGGCTTGCCGGGAAGGGGCTGGAGCTGGAAAGGGACCCAGGGAGAGGGCGACGCAGGCCTGGGCAGCTGTGGGGGCTGGGCACAAGGAGAAACAATGGACCTCAGGATGGGGTGCCCAGCAGGTGGGTGAGAGGCACATGTAAGGGATCAGGGTGGGCTTGAGTGCAGGGTCCTAGAAGCAGGGCTTGGACTAGGGACCAAACCAGAGACCCACTTGCAAGAACGTGAGAAAACTTAGACCTTAAGAAACCGAGGTGCAGGCATGTCTACCAAAGCGAGCTGGGGAGCCGAGAATGGGCAAGGCTGGTTCTACCCCAGCCTCCAGGGCAGGAGTTCTGAGTATGTCCCACACCTCCAGGCAAGATGGCTCTGGGATCTGCCCAAGAGCCCAGGCTTGGGGACTTGGGACAGAAAGGGGGTGGGAGGCAGCCTTCTGCAGAGGGGACGGCAAGGGTTTCAGAATATCTCCCCTACTTCCCTGTCCTTCCCCTGTTCCTCGAGCAGAGCACTGAGCTTCTGAGGGTTCACTGGTAACTCTAGGGAAGCAGGAGAGGTCAAAATAGGGCACGTTACAATTGAACAGACATGTCACCGAGCCCATGGCATAGCTGGGGTGAGGCTGCTCTCAGGCCCGGGGGGCCACCGGCTCTTCCCAGCAGGCCCGGCCCCTATCTGCAGAGGTGGAGTCCTCCCAGGTGGGGCCCTCAGACATGTTTGGGTCCTGGCTTGGGCACTTACCAAGGGGTCACCTCCCTCATGTGGGGTAATGAGCAGCCTTATTAGAGCTACCTCACAGATCGCTGTAAGGGTTCAAGCAGAAAACCCAAGCAAGAATTTTGCCCACTGCAAAGCACTACACCAATGTTTGCTGCCATTGATAAAAATACAAAAAAAAAAAAAAAAAAAAAAAAAAAAAAAAAGGTCGTGGGAGCTCCATGGCCAAGACAAGCAACATGACGGGCCTTTGGGTCGACTGGGGCCCATCAGGATCCTCAAGCCTCAGCAGGCCTTCTAGATGGAGCTCTGTCTCCATTCGTTTGCTGCTTTGCCTGGAAACACAGTCTGGATTCCCCTACTCGCTCTGGGCGCAGATGAAACCTTGGAGTGCTGTTGGGAGCCCCCAGGTTTGGGGGCACAAGGTGAGGTTCAACCCCTGCTAGATAAGAGGATCGGTGCCCCCCACACACATACTCCCTGTATGGCGGGGAGCGTAGAAGGAGAATACTTGCTGTGGGCAGCAAGCTAAGATCCTCCAGGCTCAGAAGGAGAATTTGATTAGCATTCTATCTCTGTGCCCCGAGCCTGGGAGCCTGGGGAGCAGTGGAGGCCACCCGGCCCCGGCAGACACACCTGCACACCCACCTGTGTGGGACAAGGAGGAGGGGCGGTGGGGGCCCTCGCAGGCCGCCAGGGCTGCCCCCCCACACGAAAGCCTCTCCCCGGGGAGCCTGCCTGGAGTCTCCACCCGGAGCCTAGACAACAACTCCTCTCACAACCGCCCTGGTGAGCAGGGTGCGGAGGAAGGCTGAGGTGTGTTCCTCCAGCAAGTCCCAGCCCCTTTCTGTGCTCTGATTGTGAACGCCCTCTCCCACCTCCCCCACAGCCCTCTTGCAATGAACCCTGGGTGCCGATGACAGCCTTGGGAAATTCGAAAATAAGATCTGTTGGCTCTGGAAGGCATGAGTCAGGGTTCTGCTGCAGCCAATGCCATCACCAATTTCCCTTCCCTGGACGCCGGTGGAGGCTGGACAGGGAGCAGGTGGGCCGGGAAGGATTCGTGGTAGAAATCCAGAGCTGGCTGCCCCACTTCCCTTCCCAGCTTAGGATCCCATGTGCCCCTGCGTCCCAGGAGCAAAAGCAGCTGCCACGGGCTGCCTGGAGCCCCTGTCTACACAGCCAGAGTCTACAGGGGCCCCTATTTTCTTTACCTCTAGCAATCCTCTTCTCCCCTCTCTTCTCTGGTTGCCTGCCAGCTCCAAGCCCCCTGGAATGCTGCCTCCAATCTGGCTGCCAAATCTCTTTTTAGCCAGCCCTGAGGACAGCCGCTAGACCTCACATGACCTCCCCTTCTGCTGAGCGGCCTTCGTTCTTCGGATCCCTAGGCAGACACTCATGCTGGCCCTTAATTTTTCCCTTACTGATCCAAGATTAAGGGACGGTGTAAGCACCTTGTGCTGCAAATCCAACCCCATGTCCTGCCATCACAGTGGTCCTGGCTGCAGATTTGGGTGACTCCCATGGGGAGGCCCCGGGGCCAGCAGAGCCTCCAAGAGAGGCCGCTCCTGCTGAGTCACTGGTTCCAGCATCTGGCCCCAGCCCTGCGTGTCCAGAGATGGGGCTCCCTGCACCACTTTCTCGGGGGCAGACACACGATGCCCACATTCGGGGGGGATGACTCAGGCTGCACTGGGCCTGGGCTCGGAGCCCAGCATCACCCCCACCCCCAGCTGCTCCAAGAAGAGAAGGGTGACGAGACCAGGCTTTAGCCTCTGAGAGCTTGCTGCAAACCCTAGAACTGGGCCTGTCTTCCCATCTATGAAGTGGAGGAAAGAATGCCCACCTCCCGGGCTGGTTGGCAGCATCGGATGACACATTCACGTAAAACATTTAGCAGAGTCTGGTAAGTGCTCACTCTGTAAGTGGCATTTCTTGCTGCTATTATGCCAATGTATTGATTTTTTTAATAGTAAACTATTTCAGGGACCAGCGTGGCGAGTGCGCACCCCAGGTTGTCTTCTTCCTGGCATCAATGTCCCATGGAAGCCAAATCAGTGACTAGGTACCAAATGAACACACAATCAGATCAAGGGAAGTGGGAAGGTGGGAGGGACAATGTCACCTGCACTCTGAAAAGACCCCACGAACTCCACTAGGCCATGTTCACTAGGGTACCTCTCCACAAGGCACCTGCTAGTACCTCCACTACCCCCAGGCCCTGGCCTCTGACCTGGGCTTGTCTGGATCTATGCAGCTTGCTTCCTCTACACCCAGGATCCCCCTTCTGATGACACTTTCTTTGCCTAGACCTGTGAGTGTCACTGACTAAGACAGAGTCAGGCCCCTATTCTCTGAGCCTCTGAGATGCCATTTCTCTTCCTATGATGCGTCAACTTCAAAAAATCAACCCTTACTACACAGGTTTCCCGCTTCTGCAGCCCAAGGCCTGGCTGTCGGCGTGCAAGCACGCCGCTCACCATGCAGAGTGTGACAGTTACAAAGCACTTCCGCCCCACGCACCGCCTCAGGCCTGGTTTAGGACGACCCTGTCCTCCTCCCTGAACTGTAAGGTCCTGTGTGACCACCGGTCACACGGTCTTTCAATTCTGTTCAGTGGCAACGAAAAGCAAGTCAAGAGAAGCAGCCACAGCTTCGACATCGAGACAGGCCCCCTCTCAGTTCAGGGGGGCCAGGAGCACAGGTCAGCGGGGCTCCTCTCCAGACCCTGCTGGAAGGCTCCCCGCCCCCAGCAGCAGCAAAGGTGATGCTGCCTCTGACCTCCTCCTGCAGCCCAGCTGGGCATCAGGAACAGAGGCAGGCAGTTTGCTGGGGATCTGTGAGCAGCCCAGCTCTGTCCCCTTGGATTCTGCAATAGGGAAACAGGGCCGATGGGTGGGGAAAGAAGGAAGGTGGGGCGAGAGCTTCATCTAAGCAGGTCTCACACCCCTGAGCCCCCTGCCCTCTACCTCCCCGACATCTCTGAGTTTCTGCCTCCTCATGCCCTCTGTCTGTTTTCCTGTCGCCGGTCTCAATCCCACTCTCCCGTTTCTTCCAGCAGGTGATTCTCTAGATACCTTGCTTCTCTCCTGTTTTCTGTCTCTCCTCTTTCTCAGCATCATTTTTCTGTCTTTATTTCTAAATCTATTCCATTCTCTTAAATTTGGGTTTTGCTTTTTGTTTTTGGTGGTCTCTCTCTTCTTTTCCCTTCCAAAGAAAAATACTAAAATGGGAGAAGATAGCCACCAGCCTCCCAAGAGTGTCACACGCCCTGCCCCACTGCCCCCCCCCCCCACACACACACAGAGCCCAGGATCCCACCAGAGGGCCACACTGGTGGTTCCAGGTGCCATCTTCAGAGGCGTCACGGATAAAACTGCTTGCCTGCTCCACGTCAAGCCCCAGGTGGACTCTCAGACCGGCACATCCTGAACTGGGGCAGCGTGGAAATTTCAACTCAGAAATGACCAGACCAGGACAGAAAGCAGTATTTCTGTGCTAGAGCACAGCTCCCCGTGGAGCCTTAGCGATCCAACACCGGTCCCAGCCTCAGCGTCTGCACAGCACAACTGGCTTATCTTAGCACAGGAAGATGAGAGCAAGGACACGCGGGGCCTCATCACACTTTCCCAATTACTCTGGCCTGAAGTCCCGTGAGTAAGGAGCCTGATCACAACCCAACATGGCTCAGAGGAGGAAGAAAACAAGGGGTACCCGCATGTTGGGTGGTTCCCAGAAGTGCGATATGGGGAGCGGTCTGGGTCTGATCCCTGGGAAGGCAACAAAACTGGACAGAAGACACCACTGATGACGTAGTAACTCACTTCATTTCCTTCGAGCACTCACTCACTGAGGCGCTGCCTGGGGAAGGGGTACCTGCAGCCCAAGACCTCCAGACGCCTGACCATGCAGGATGGCTGCACCCAAGGCTCTCCCTGACATCTCTGACTCAACCTGCTCAAATTCAGACTCTTCATCTCCCTCCCCAAACCCACCTGTCACTTCATCGGCCGCCGTGGTAAAAACTACCACTATCTGCTCAGTCGTTCGGAGAACAGGGACTCGCCCTGGATCCTGCCCCTGCCTTGTTTTCCAAATTTATTAGTTGCCGAGTCTAATTTCATGTGTAAAGTTGCTCTCCCCTCTCCTGTCCCCCTAACCTGCGTTCAGGACCTCATCCTCGCTCACCTGGACTTCTGCAGATGCCTCTACTATTCTCTGTACCCCAGCCTCTCACTCCACGACCGCCAGCGAAGGGATTCTGAAAATAACAAGTCACCCTCCTGCTTTAACACCTTCCACCAGCTCCTGATTGCCTAGAGCTAGGATGTCCAAACCTCCTTGATCACTGTCTGTAACCAATCAAATGCCTGTCCCCATCCCTAACATATGTATTTTAATTATTTATGTGTATACTATGTTTCCATGTACCACCACCATTAACCAATATCTCAAAGACAATAAACCTTCAGAGAAAGAATATTACTGACATCAGGAGATTTCAATCTATGTTGCAAAATTACCTTGGTAATTGGGAATATTTCTGGTCAGCTTCCACTGATTACAATCAGATTGTTACCATTTTCAACTCAAGATGGAAAGATAACAAGGAGCCCTTTAAGAGTAGGGGAGCGACCACCTTGCCATGTTCTTGCTGTCCACTTGTGCTTACGTCACCCACCTTCTCTCCAGCCCCCGAGTGTCCTTCCACTCGCTGAGCCCTTGTCCATCGTATGAGGGTCAGTCTGGTTAAAGCCAGATCAGATCACCCATAAACCCACTGCAGGAGCAGGTGTAAATATGTTGCAATTCGCTAAAACTGAATCACAAGGCGAGGTGCCCCTGCCCGTTTCATGGAACCCCTCAGACCCTCTCTGTCCCCGGCAACATGCGTGACATGGGGGTTAAGGGCAGGCACCAGGGTCAAGCCATATGGTAAATATTAGAGAAGCGCAAATTTCTGTTTTAAGTTTAAAAAATTCACACAAACAAAGGTTTAGATATTTTTTCTCCTATCCCAATGGATCATCTTGCATAATCCCAGGGCTCAAGAATCCTAGCTTGGGAACTTCTAGTGTGTACACAGCGTCTGTGTCCAAATTCCTCATTCTGTGTGCAGGTCCCACAAAAGAAGATGTCTGGTAAATGTCTCATATTCGAGGACATGTATTATTTATGCTCCCAGGTCCAGCACGAGGCTGGCATGGAGCGGGTGTTCAGTAAATATTTGTGGAATTAATAGCTGGCTCCCCAAACACACTCAGCCTCCTCTCTGTGCTGTGTTTTTTTCCCCTTAGGGCCCCTACTTCTCCACCTGAGCAAGTCTGGTTCATCTTCGTAAGCTCAGTTCAAATGTTACCTCCTCTGGGGAGGCTGCCCTGACCTCTGGCTCTGTTTGCTCTTTCAGTGCAGCACCTACCAGGAGATCAGAGTGTGATGTCTGGGCCAGGTGACCCCCACCAACCCTGCCACCCCCCCACACACCAAAGAGCTGCAGAGGCAAGGAAGACACTTCATTCATCTGTGTGTCCCCAGCACCCTGTAGGTATTCAGTAAATGTCTGATGAATCAGAGATTCACAGAGCCAGGAATGAGGTCAAGGGATGGTCTGGGCCACAGACTATCAGGCTCAAGAACTTTCGTTCAGGGTAACGGGCAGGGAGAGGATGAAGGCCATGGGAGATGGTGTAAGGGGTCCCCAGGACCATGTCTACATGCTGAAATTCGCAAACTGCTGCTCACTGGTGGTCTTTCAGGCCAGAAAGAAGTCTACTCGGAGGAGGAGCAAGGCCCCAGGTGAGGGAGTGAGCTCCCAGCACACGACAGTAGTGTTGGCATCCCAGCAACCCCAGGGAGGCTGAGTAGCCTCAAGGAGCCAAGCCACCTCTCCCCAAGCTTCACTCCATGGCCAAAAGCACCCAGTCAAGCGAGAGGCACCAGCATTATGAATAAATGATCATCCGTGGGATTTGGCAAGGCCTGGACACTGACGATCTAAAAGCCTTCCCTCTTCCAACGGGGTCAACCCAATGAACTCATTTGTTAATGGCCCGCCGTCAACACCACCACCCACAGAGAAGCCTCAGCCACCCCCAATCTCTTCCTCAGTGGGCGCTTTCGGTTCTGTGTCTGCAGTGTCCAAACTCCACTGCCCAGCATCCTGCACCAGCTTGTATTCCAGGTCACCCTGCCCAGTACAGGCTGTGGGAACCTGGACCAGTTACCGCTGTTCCCACAGCCATCATGGGAACAGGAAGACTGAGTCTGCAAGGCTATTAGGACAGAAGCAGTGACAGTACACCCAGCAGGTAGCACTGGACAACACAGAGCAGAAAGTCAGAGAGAAACATGTCTCTTCCTTTTCTTCATCCTCCCCAGCCCTGTGGACCACACTGATTAAGGCCTTCTCCATCCTTCACCTGAACCACTGCAAATGCTTCTTCCCTGTCTCCGTCCTCTACCCTGCACCGCTGCCACGACCATCTTCCCCTGCGGCAGGAGCTGTGTTTTAAACTACATTTACCCAAGCAACGTTTAAGCACCTTTTGTCTGGCAGGTACTGCAGTGGGGTGCAGATAGAGAGAAAAATGGGGTCCCTCCCAGGAAGCCCAGCGCAGGGTCCATAAGTACTTCAGGCTATTTTAGCTAGAAGGTCACTAAGCTGGGACTCGAACTGAACCACTGGTCTTTCCAGTTCACCACCCCATCTTCTTTCCCAGTCACCTTCAGCACAAGGACTGGTGGCAGGAAATCCCGGCATAAAAAGACTGTCCAGGGGACAGTGAAAGAAACACTAACCAGGCGAACGTCAAGACTCAAACATCTCCAACCATCGGTCTGTGCTCACTTCCCTGCTCAATATTTCCCTGTAGGTGGCAGCCTGAGCAAGATCAGATCCTCACACAAAAGCAGGAAACCCAGCATCTCCACCCCCACGAGACACCAGCCCACTGCGCCAGGCTTCCATCCAGCCTGCTTGGGCAGTGTTGGTCCGGCCTGAACTGGAAGGCCAAGAGCAAGATCCAGCATGACCCCACGCTTCCAGCCTGAGACCACCAGTCCCAGGCTGCAAGGAAAAGAAAACCCATTCCCAACACACGATGGCCACGTTGCCTCCTACCTCCCTTCCCAGACACCATCACACCAGGCTGCACAACAGGGCACCTTTGGTGTAGCTGAGGGGTAGAAGGGACTCTGAAAAAAAGCCAGAGCCAAACAGGAGTAGACAAGGGAAACTGCCACAATAAATATAATCAAGGTCAAGGATCAAAACTCTCGTCTACACCGGGCACGAGCTGCCAGGACTTAGGAACTCCATGTGTATAACCATCAAGGAGGGAGAAGGACAGGGCAACTTGAGAGGAAAGAGAAAGAACACAGAGAAGAGTAAGACAGAACCTGGGGCAGTGCCACTACCTTCGTTTCCTGGGGCTACAGTGACAAAAGCCCACAAACTAGGTGGTTTAGACAGCAGAGACCTATTGTCCCACAGTTCTGGGGGCTGGAGGTCTGAAATCCAGGTGCTGGCAGGGCCAGGCTCGCTCTGAAGCCTCCAGGGGGGGGGAATCCTGCCTTGCCTCGTCCAGCTTCTGGTCACCCCAGGGGTTCCTTGGCTTCCGTCTCTGTCCCCATCTTCGCACAGTCACGACTACCTCTGGGTCTTCACATCGTCCCTCCTGTTTGTGTGTCCATCCCTGCCTCACCTTCCCAGTCCTGTTGGATGAAGGGCCCATCCTATTCCAAAATGACCTAATCTTAACTACATCTATGCCGACCCTGTTTCCAAGTAAGGTCACAGCCTGAGAATTCAGGTGACTATGAATTCTTAGAAGGTGCTATTCAACTCAGTATAAACACCTACCACCCAGCAGAAAGCTGTCCTGCCCAGTTGTCAAACGAAGGTAAAAGAAAGTACCATGTGAAGGGGTTGGGGACTGGTCACTTCCAGGCAAATATCTCAGTAGCTGCAGAACCCTGGACAAGTCACTCAGCCTCCCTGAACCTCGGTTCTTTGGGTCAACTGCACAAAGTCATTTTGAAGATCGCAGAAGAAGAAGTGCTTTGTTGCTGTAAAGTCCTGTACGTAGACACGTGTGATGTTTCCTCACCAGTTTATGCATGTTCTCCTTCCACAACACCAGAGAAGACGTGATACTCTCACTGCCTCCTTGCTGGACCCACGGTTTCTGCTGCAACGCCCCCTGCAGCTGTGAGGCCTAGCACACTAGTCCCCTGTGGGCTCCCTGGGTGAACAGGGAGCTGCCCTGATCACATCAACAAGCATTCGCCCACGCACCTCTGCAGAAAGTCAAAGCTGGATCATTTTGTGATTTATGACCATTAGACAGCCCCCTTAAGTAGCTGGGCCAGAGGGAACGGGGTGGTGGGGGGGTGTTGTCCTGTAAGCCTCTGACTGGCTCACCTTCTTTGCTAGTTTGGGCCCCTGCTTGCACCAGGCACTCTGCTTCTGCGTCTCTCCAGGGATCAGTCTGCAATCCCCTCCCTGGAGAGGGGCAAAAGTAGAGTGTTGGAAATGAGACGTGGGGGCTGGACCTCTCCTGCAAGGGTCGTGAGATGCAGAACAAGCCAACAGAATAAGCCCAGCACGTGATGAACAGAACTCAGTGCAGCTCTAAGAACCAAAAAGGAGCGCAGGTGCAGGATGGTCCAGCCCTTACCAGAGCAGCTGGAGGGATGACATCTGGGCCCTCGGAATTCTCGCAAGTCCTGATCTGCAAGCAGCAGCTGGCCCCTTACCTTGACAGCGCTCTGGGGGAGGGCAGAGCCTCCCCCGACGGTCATCCCCCATGCTCCCAGCCACTCCATGGGGCAGACTGTGCAGCTCTTTTTACCCTGCAGGTCACAGAGGCCCAAAAGGGTAAGGGTCCTGCCCTCAACCACACAACTGGCAAAAGACAGGGCTGCAGGGGCGCCTGGGTGGCTCAGTCGTTAAGCGTCTGCCTTCGGCTCAGGGCGCGATACCAGAGTCCTGGGATTGAGCCCCGCATCGGGCTCCCTGCTCCGCTGGGAGCCTGCTTCTTCCTCTCCCACTCCCCCTGCTTGTGTTCCCTCTCTCGCTGGCTCTCTCACTGTCAAATAAATAAATAAATAATCTTCAAAAAAAAAAAACTGAAAAGACGGGGCTGGAACTGGAATTACAAACACGCAGTGCTGACGAAGCAGTAAAGAATGAATGACATGCACAGAATACGTGGCACACAGTACTCCAAAAACACATTCTGAAGGTAATGATTCATTTAACCTGCGACCGAAATACTCATTTTCACCTTACTGGCAATATTTCCATAAGCACTCTCCAAATGTTAAGTCACTTGATCCTCACAACAGCCCTAGAAGGTGGGACTTTTTACTGTCGCCCATCTTACAGATGAGAAAAGCGAGGCAGAGAGAGGTTAATCAATGTGCCCAGGGTGACACAGTCGGTAAGTGACAGAGCCCTTATACTCCAGATTTAAAGCTGTGCACGCTGATTATGCCATGTACCAGCTATTGATCCTGGGAATACAAATGTAATAAACAGTTCATCTATACAATTTAATTTCTAGCCAGATGCTTAAAAAAAAAAAATCATCAAAGTCCTCTATGCTCATGGTCTCCGATCTACAGCACAATTAGCGGAAAGGCAATGTCTCCTAGCCCCACTGCCCCTCCCCATTTCTTTCAACCGCCTGCTGCTCCAGAGCGTCTTCTGGAGACAGATGGAAAGAAAGACTCAGCAATAATCTGAACTTCATTCTTCGCCTAATTTGCGGGGAGAAGGCTGAATGACAAGGTATTTTTCTGAGACCAATTTCAAATTACACGGGCAATATGGAAACTGCCCCCGGGCCCAGGCAGGCCCACACAGAGCTCTGGTGTGAGGGGGGCCTGAGTGGCCTTTCGAGGTGTCTGGAGGACTGCAGAGGCCACTGTGGACCCTCTCCATGCGCGATGCACCCACGCCCGATGAAGCAGAAAAGGCCCAGGCATCCTAGGTTACACAAACCTGGGGCCCAGCACTCTCTCAGCCTCAGTTTCCCCCTTTGTAAACGGAGGTAATAGCACCACCCACATCCTAGGGGGGCCTTGAGGTCTGAGGTAATGCATTTCTTAGCACAGACACAAAAGCTTGGCACACAGGAACCATTCGATGTGTCAGCAAGGTTTCACTTCTATGGCCCTATTGAAGCAAACGTCTCCCGTCGTTCTGTCAGATATGTCTGTCTGCCCCCACCCCCCATTCCCAGCCTGAGAGTGATTCACCCCAGCGAGGGCCACAAAAGGAAGGTCAGCCCCCACCTGACAGAGATCCACCAGGATCAGGGATTCTCAACATCCCCAGGTCCCCTTCGGTACAGATATGGGAGGCTTGATGCCACAGCTTCAGGGCCTAAACCATGTCTTGGGAGAAGGGTTGGTTAGCAGTGAAAATCCTCTCCAGAAAATCATCGAATTAACAGAGAGCTACACTTGCACACCTCACAGTGAGCCAAGGCGCCCCTTCTGTCCCCCCAGACACGCACTGCATTCCCTACACCCTGCGTTTCAGAGTCGTTGGCTGGGGTGGTACACGCTGTTGCCAGCTGGTGGCCGCCGTCTGCATCCTTCTCCTTGGAACTTCTGGGGAGAGGCCCCGACAGAAGGGTCTGTCATTGAAACTGAGCTCAAATTACTTGGGCTCAGAGGAAGGAACCATAGACTCTGCTGGCTGGAAAGAACCCCAAAGGTTCATCTATGGCAAGCTCCAGTCTCTAAATTCAGCTCACTCCAGAAATAACAGCCTCTACCCACTCCTGAGCGTGGGAAAAGATCTAGAACAGCATTTCTGAAACTTTGAGGTACATACGCATCACCCAGGGATCTGGTAATACAGATTCTGATTCAGTAGGTCTGTCGGGGCAAATGTGCTGAGATTTTTCCATTTCTAACAAGCTCCCGGGTAATACACAGATGCTGGGAGCTCCACAGACACACCTTGAGCAGGAAGGATCTAGAAGGCTTGCTGCCCTCAGAAGCTCCCGCTTTCATAGGAGAAATGTAATACGTGGGCAGACTGGGTTCTCCAAGACACAAGCTATTTATTTTTTCCAACCACAGTTCTAACCACAGTGCCTTTGTTTTTGTGACAATTTTATTTATTTATTTGAGAGAGAGAGAGCAAGAGAGCATGAATGGGGGGGAAGACTGAGGGAGAGGGAGAAGCAGACTCCTCGCTGAGCAGGGAGCCCTAGGTCGGGCTCGATCCCAGGACCCTGAGACCATGACCCGAATCAAAGTCAGGCGCTTAACCAACTGAGCCGCCCAGGTGCTCCATCAACGTGCCTTTTAACACCACAGAAAATTAATTGTTGGGTGGAGGAGCAGATGGTTGCTGATATCAAGATCAAGTGTACAATCAGAACTGGCAATTAATACACTGTCCTAAAAATGACATAGCTAAGTAAAAATGTCCTGGGGGGGAAATGAACGAAGAGGGAAGGAAGGAAAGAAGGAAATTAAGGGGAAGGCAGTAAATGATGAAAAAGGATCTCTGAACCCCCCAAGAGTCTTCTTTCTACCTTCACTAGGACACCTGTGTAAGTCGGTATGATTGACAGATGCCTCGTACCCCCTCCCAGAGGTGTGTGCTTGGCCCGTGTCTCTCATCTCCGAATCCCTGGTGCCTAGCACAAGAGCCAGCTCTCGCAGGAGCTCCACAAATATGTATTTCGTGAAACAAATAAGGATAACTGCTCCATTTATGAAGCTTTTTTTTTTTTTAGGTGCCAGATGGAGATTATCTCCTTTAAACGTCGTAACAACCTCATGAGGTCAGTCCTATCACCATCTGCACTTCACAGTGGAGGAACATGAAGCTCAGGGGGACTGGATAAAATGGCCAGTCACCCAGTCAGTGGTTGGGATGAGGAGGCAGGACCCCAGGCTCCCGGAGCCTGTGCTCTTGACCAAGGGAGAGCCACATTTTGTGAGGCCTGATGCTTTTCAATGAGCCCTTTCTCAGAAAAAGCATACCAGAAAACTGCTGCACAATTTCCAATAACCTACGTCCATGTGGACAAATGGCTGGGACCCTTCCTGGTCTGGGACAGGCTATGCAAGGGAGGAGGCAGCCGGGGGCGGCAAATGGGGGTTGGACATCTACAGCTCAGGCTGTGTTAGCTTCATGGCAAAACTGCCTCTAACCTTGACCCACGTTCTGGATATGAGAGGGAAAGGAAGACGAAGACAGAGGAAGAGATCAGAGAAAAGCAAAAGGAAGGGGGGGAACCAGGATGGGACTCTAAAGAGATGGGTGGAAGAGAGACAGAGTGGTCAGAGGGGGGACAGAAGGAGGTTGAGTGGGGAGCTAAGGGAGCCCCAGGATGAATGGGGAGCCCCGCAGTAGCTCTAACCTGGCCCCCGGGAGGTGTGGGCCCTCTGTGCCTCCACCTGTAGACTCTGCAGCCTCTTACCCAGGCACTACAGCGGCCCCTGCCTCTCCCCAGGCTCCCAGACCCACCTGAGCCGGGCCCAGAGCTGAGCCAGAAGGGTCAAGGAATCATCCCTCCAACATGGCCCACCCACAGCACTTTGTGGAGGCAGGTACCTCTCTTCCCTGGTTCATCACCTGAGTGCCCTGTGAGGAAATTTAAACCTGGGGCACAGAGAGGAACCAAAGCTAGGGACAGGCCAGTGCAGGGTGGTCCACTGGCCTCTGTCTGACTGGGGGCGTTCTCCTTAAAAGGCCATAAGTACCTGCCTAGGTCATTGCAGCCTGTCCCCCGAACTCACCTGTTCTGACATCATAGGCACCTCACTCTGGCCCAGACTCCCCGTTCTAAAGCCCACTGCCCTACAGGGGGGTAAGGGCTGGTACCATGTTGGCTCAAGAGAGCCTCCAGACCCGCCTCAGGTCTCTGTTGCTCAGAGACAAGTCCAAGGCCACAGCCCACTGAGTAGCTGAGACGGGGCCAACCATCAGTTCAATCTTATCCCCCTTCCAGTCTTCCATGGGCTGTATTTCCCCAGACCATGGACCTGGGGCTCCACACACTTGTGCTGCATTCAGCCTGTTCACAAGGAGAGCCAGATTCAAGTCCCAACTCTGCCAGCTCTGATTTCCTCAACTGTCCAATGGGAACAAAATGTTTCCTCATGCGGTTGCATAGGAATCAAAGAGATGGCAGGCACGGTCTCCAGGAGGGTCAAAGCCAAGGAACTGAAGATGTGGATTTGTTCCGAAGCTGACACAAATGCACTGTGTGATCTTGGGTACATGGCTTTGCCTCTCTGGAATTTCATTTCCTCACCCACAACATGAAGGAATGGGAGAAGACAGTTACCCAGGTTCCTTCCAGCTCTCTGGTTCTGGGCTTCAGGGTGTCACCTTGTACATTCCCTGGCCAGGGGGCACTTGGGCCAAGGTATTCAAATCTGTAATCACCAGGAAGGACAGGCAAGAAACCCTTGGAAGGGATGCTGGCAGGTGCACCGTGAGCCCTGCACCCACCAGCTCCACACCAGGGAGCCGGGGGAGGGCACGCAGCTCACCTTCTCAAGGGCAGAAACCGTTTCATGAGCTTTCCAATCCTGTGCTCCCCACATGCAACAAACTAGTTCTACGGAGCTCCCCGAACTCCCCCACCTTTCCACAGCCCCAATCAGAAGCAGCCACCACTGCGAAGTCCCACAGTGAGGAGAGAGAGAGAGCCTCCTGACATCTCTGGCTGGGCAGAAGCCATTCAGGCGGGAAGGCTGCTTTTGCAACATCTTAGGCGTGTCCCCTCTTCTGAGGCCAAAGGGCCATGAATGACTCCAGGTGTGTGCCAGCCCCTAGGACGGGTGTCAGGTTACAAGACACATAATCATTCCAGTTTGGCAACTTCACCCGTGCTGTGGTTTTAATCAACTGGCCCCACAGTCCCCAAATCACTCCTGGAATACAGCGGTGGAGGCGGCCAGGGCGCTAAGGGGAGAGGGATGCTGGACATGCGGGACCAAGCCCTGCCCTGCACTTAGGCCTCTGACCCGCTAGCCAGCCAAGGCCTGATCCAAGGAGACCCACCTCCTGACGGGTCGCCGACCTCAGCTCCAGCCCGTAGAGAAATCTGGAAGATCGCCAAGCCAGCATGGTGAGTGTGGGGGCCCTCTACTCCGAATTCTGGGGGAGGGCAGGTCTCCCCATAAAGGGCCCTTTAGCCTGAGAATTTTGTAACCCCTTCCCGGTTAACAAAGAGGTCACACCGCATCGCCCCCACATTCCAGCCTTTAAAAGTCTCAGTACCCACCTGCCTTCCTTTCCCCCCTTTGGCCAATAGCCCCTGCACCAGCGCCAAGGAAGCTGGGACACAGAGGCCAGGCCCCTGTCTCTGACTATCCCCCTCCTAAATACTGCCTGCTCTTTCGTCCAAGGTCTCCTGGTCAGTTGGCTGGAGGCAGGCACTATTTTGCCAAGGGCAAGGGGCTGTTATGACGGCCCTCTGCCATCTCCCTGGGGAAACGGACTGCTTTTCTTCTTAAAGCAAACAATGGACAGCTGCCTCAAAACAATCCAAGGTGTTTGTGGAGACGCACTTGGTCTCTTTCTGGGCCCTGCCCTCTCTCTTCCTCCGCTGAATACCTAGAGCTTCTTCACTGTCTTGGGACAAACAGAATCAATCCCATATTTCGAGGACAACTGAGGATAGGGAGGGGAAGCAATAACATCTGGGTCTGAGGTGGAACTCGGGGAATCTTCCTTCTCTGAGTCCAGGCGAAGATGCTGCAGCTGCCAGAAAACCAACACAAAAATGAAAGGGGAGGGAAGGGAAAGAAAGGGGGAGCTTTCTGTCCAAGGGGAACACAGGGGACAGGCTGAAGTCCCACACATGGCAGTCTCCTGACTCCCAGCCCGAGCACTTCCGATGATGCTTCTCTGAAAAGTCTAGCCAAGCTCTAGCCCCAGTGCTGGGGTAGCTGAGGGTCAGGAAGGGGAAGGGCTTGCCTGCTCTCATCTGTGATTCTGCCAGGACTGAAGCACCAGCTTCCCCCATCCCCATCCAAGGAAGCACCTAGAAGCCGAGCCTGCATGTAGAGACGCTCCATCCTGCTGCCCGGCCGTGGGCTGCTTGCTGGTGGCGCTGGGGCAGCCTGGGTGTCTCCTGAGGGAGTGACCTAGGAGGAGGGAGTTTCTAAGGCAGTTAACTAGAGCACAAACTACAGAATCAGAAGGTCGAATGGCTGGCTCCTTTCTGAGCATATTATTCTTGAGACTTTGCTCTTCCTCAGACTTGTTTTCTTCCTCTGTAAAATGGAAACATTATCCATGCCACCCCTGGGCACGCACACAGTTTGCGGAAAGACTGAATGGGCTAATAACGTGAAGCCCCATCCAAGTGTAAGGACATGGGACTCAAGAGGAATCCATTCCAGGAAATGACATGTGGGGGGCAAGGCCAACACGGAGCTTCACCAGCCAGGGAACAAGGCAGGGCACGTGGGCACACTGTGCTGGGGGGCCAGGCCTGAGGCCCCAAAGGCAAGGCAGCAGTGTGGCCAGGATCCCCGGAAGGCCCAGGGAGCTTCTGGCCCCTGAGCTAGCCATTAAACCACCTGTGCCTAATAACCCAGTCATTCCCTCTAATGAGGCTGGGACAACCATAGCTCCCAGCCCTGGGGAGCAGTGAAACAACACATGCCCAGGCCCGGCCCTCCCTTCCCCTGCCCCTCCCTGCCTCCTCTCACCCCTGCCAGCCCCACCCTGGACAGACTCCAGTCCTGTGTGGTTGCTACCTCATAGCAGTGGTTCTCCCTTGAAAACTGGGCATGACTGGGTGGGCCCAGTGAAAGCAGGAGCCGAGGAAGGCCCTGGGCAGAAGTCTGAGCCCAAGCTCTGTCCCCAAGGGGAATGTGTCCCTTGTTATCTTGGCTGCAGCTGAGCCCCAGAGGGAAGCCTGCGACCCTGGGACAGGCCATCCTGGTCTTGACTCCTTACTGCCCACGAGGCCCCAAACATACCATGAGCCACCAGAGCAGAATGTTAAACACCTGAGGTCAGTCCTGGCCAGCTACCCAGAGGAAGCTCCTTACCCTCTCCCCCTTTCCTTGCCAGCTGGTTCAGCCCAAGGGGTTTGCTAGGCTTGACTGGGGCTCAGGAACGTGGCAGGTCAGCAGGCCTGCCTGTGGCCGTGGGGGGTCTGGGAGCACGGGCAGGCCCACCACAGACAGGCTGAGTCGGCAGCCCACTTGGCTCTGGAAAGACCCTAGAGGGCAAGACAGGCAAGGAAAGGCTAGGTCCCTGTCTGCTCCCCAGGTCCCCTCACTACCTGGGCTAGGGGCTTGATGCTGTGATCCCCAAAGCGGCTCTATCCACCTAACCACTGACTCAGCCCCTATAATTGGCCAGCCTCCAGATGGCACAAAGGGGGGCAAAAGTGTCCAATGCCTATGTTCTGCCCTGCAGCTTTCCAAAATGCAGAGGAAGGATAGCTCCTTAAGCAAAGGATCATGAGAGAATGTGGCAAGTCCAATACCAAAGGGAACTACAAGGTAGCCCTGGAGCAGAGTAGACAGGGAATTCTCTCGAGGGCAGTCGGGAAGCTGTCCCAGAAGAAACAGTATTTGCACTGGACCTTGAAGGATGAGCAGGCTCTCTCTGGGCAGAGATGGCAGGAAGGGTATTCCAGGCAGAAGGAATGGCATGCGAACAGTAAGAGTGACAGCGTGGGGGCGGAGGGCGCTGTGGCTGGAGCGACAGGCACAGGCGGCAGAGCGGAACACAGTTGAAGGCTGGATCCCCCAGGGTGGTCATGCAGACCCCGACATGAGCTTGGGTTCAGGGTCCCCGCTAAGCCATGGAGCTCAGTGGGGCCGGGACAGGGAAGGTGCCCCAGCAGCTGCCGGAGGCTGACACTGCCGAGCCACGTCCAGAAGTTGGTACAGGCCACCCTTCCCCACCAGACAGGGCGGCAGGCATCCAGCCCCATTCATTCATGCCACAAAATGGGCAGTGGGCCTCCTCTGTGCTGGAACTAGCCTTGCTGGGGACAGAAAGCAGACTGGGTTCCTGCCCTCATGGAGCTCAGAGTCCAGAGGGGGTGGACAGCAGGAAGGGACAGTCACAGAAACTCTCGGTTAACTAACAACTGATACACGTGGTGTGCTGAAACACACCAGGAGCTGTGAGAGCTCGGGCAGGGACGTGGCCTCACCAGGGGTCGGGGAGCCTGGGCCGCACAGGAGCTGGAAGGGTGGGGAGAAGGGGCCGTTCTGGGCAGAAGGAACAGCAGATGCAAATGTGGAAGCACATCCCCCAGGCCCCCTTGCACCTCCCGGGGCTCCTGACAGAGAGAAGCATCTAGAACTCAGGTCTCCTCCATGCCCCTGGCCTCTCTCCCTCCAGTCTTCCTTGTGCACGGCTGAGAAGGCCAGCAGTCACGGCAGCAACCACCCTACACTCCCCAGCCTGGTCCTTTGACACAGCCTAAGAGGATCGGAGGAGTGATTCCAAAGGGAGCAGGAAGGGAAGGCATGGAGTAAGGGGGAAGATAGGGAAAGAAATGAAAAATAGGACTCAGAAACTCTGAACAAACTTTCCAACCTGGGAATGGAGGAGACAGATGCTCCCAGGCCCGAGAATCTGCATTTCAGAGTTCCTGGCAGCTTCCCCCCAGCCTTTCTTCTTACTCGGATGAAAACACCTACTCAGTAAAACCCCTCATCCCACACAGCAGTTCCCCAAGACAGCGAATCCCCTCACAACCTAAAATGTGTTCGTCTGCCACAGTTCTGTTTAAACCTGCTGCCGCCAGACGCTGAGCTTCTTGAGGGCCGGGTCTCTTCCGCCTGTTGGCCCCAAACCTAGCACAGGGCCTGAACAGCAGGCAGAGGATACATGTTCGTGGGTGAATGACCAAAAATGACGAAAGACTGAATTCCCATAACCAGCCGATTTATCTGACACTGATAACAAAGTCAGCCAAGTCCAACTGGAAGAGATGCCAGATTCTATCAGAGGTGTTACCAAGGTGTCTCCATCCCAGTTGGGGCTGGGGTGAGGAAGGGACAGGCCCGAGCCTGCCTGGAAACCCCAGGGACTGGAGAGGGAGAGGAGAGGGAGAGGGAGAGAGAGTCTGAGGAGAACCAATGTCGCAATCTCTTTGCGACGTGCTTCACACCACCTCCCAGCCTGCAGCTCTATCACAATCGCAGCACAGAAATTTGTAAACAAGGCTCAAAACCGCAACACCCCTCCCATCCCACTCCGTCCCAAAGCAGCTTCCAGTTCCCCCGCCTAATCTTCATGCAACCTGAAACTCTCACAGGGTAGCAGGTGAATGGAACGCTGGAGGGAGAGGGCAAGAGACTGAGGTGGCAGCCATCCAGGGCGGCAGTCTCCCATCACGACATGGCCTGCACATGGGTCTGGCCGAGCCCACTATCACTTCAGGCATTTACTGTGGTCCCGGATATCTTCCTTTATAATATGCATTTGCTCATTCACTCAGCATGTGTTCCTTAAGCATAAACTACATGCTAGGCATTGGCAAGACGCCTGAAGATTCAGAGAAGGATATGCATAATCAAAGCTCTCAGTTCCGTATACTCCACAGATGGAACAGAGTCAGGGTAAAGTACTTCCCCCACCCCGGGGCAGAGCAGGCCACTTGTTCGCCCACGGATGTCCACACGAAGACGGTAATGCAGCTGAGGTCACCCCTCCTTGCCTTCATCCCATTCCCACCCTAACACTGGGGCCTTCGTTCATAATCACATCTCTGATCGCCAGGGAGGAGGCACAGCCAGGCTGTCGGGAGCACCTGTCTTGGTGGGTAGGGCTCCCCGGCCGTCTAAAGAGAATGACAACAGCAACATCTCGTCCCTACCTGAATGCACAAGTGCAGCATTTTGCAGCTTGAGAAGCACATCCACATCCAGAATCTCCCTGAATCTTGCACCAACCCTTGGAGACGCCGTGATCCTCATTCTACAGATTGGGAAATCCCAAGGCTCAAGAGGTTGAGGACTTGAAAGGGTCACTCGATCAAAAAGAGTCAGAGCAGGATCTCTAATCTCTGGGACTTCAATATCAAGTGCCCAGATTTTCCATTTTGCCCTCCTCCTCCTCCTCCAAGATGTGAGCCCACAGACCTGAACTGGAGACTAGACCTTGAACTTGAACTTGCACTAGGTAACTGCAGAACCACCTCCCTACCTAGAAGCTGATCTACTTTATAATATAAAGTGTGCGTTGAGTGAAGACTGTATCGGCTGACACAGCCAAGCGGTGGAAAGATGATGTCCTTTCTGCCAGGAGACTTCAGCCCTCACCACCCTACCAAAGGTCACGAGGAGGAAGTGAACACACAGACAAGGGAAACCAGTGGGCAGAATTAACTTATATTTTTCTCAAGAAGATTGAGAGGAAGTTTCATACTCAGTGCTGCTTAGGGAAAACAACCCAAGTTGCCATGAGATCATCAAGGATAGAAAACTGATTTAGAGGGGTGCCTGGGTGGCACAGCGGTTAAGCGTCTGCCTTCAGCTCAGGGCGTGATCCCGGCGTTATGGGATCGAGCCCCACGTCAGGCTCCTCCGCTATGAGCCTGCTTCTTCCTCTCCCACTCCCCCTGCTTGTGTTCCCTCTCTCGCTGGCTGTCTCTATCTCTGCCGAATAAATAAATTAAAAAAATCTTTAAAAAAAAAAAACTGATTTAGAGAGAGGAAATGATAACTAAATCAGGCCTAGGACTAGTCTCCTCCACGGGTCGCGGGGGGGTGGGGGGGTAGCCCCTCAGGAAAGGAGTTAGAGGTCTTTTCTAAGTAGAGGTTGGTGTTTTCACCAGATCTGTTTTAGCCTCAGAGCCCAATCTAACATAGAATCCCCACGTGGAAAACAGCCTGGGACCCCCACCCACTCCTGCCCTGCCTCCCTCCTCTTGCAGCAACCTCAGGGGTCTCCACCAAGTCCCCCGGGATGCCAGAGAGCCCTTCTCTGGCCTTGCCCTGGTCTACTGTGGACATCTACACCATCCAGCTTCTACTCACACACTTTCTGTTGCTTAGATGACCTTCCCTTCACTGAGAGCGAGAGGTCTTTCTGTAATGTCCCCATTAATCCTAAGCATCCCCTTTGCCGCTTCCTTGAGATGTCCCTACCCATTTTAAAGGACCACGTTTGTGCTACCGAAGGTCTTTGCTTCTCTGCCCTGCAGCCTCCTCCCTTTGTTCATAGAGAGTTCACAGAAGTTGTGACATCATCTCAGAACCCCTAACTGCCCTCGCCCCTTTCTGCCCCATGAGCTCCAGGGCCCAATTCCCTCCTAATGGCAGGCCCCTGGCCCCCAGGGAATCGCAGCAATGGCCACTTGTGCAGTACCAGGTACACACGTGGGAGGCCCTCTGCCAGACTCCTTCCATGGATAACAAAGGATTTTTGAGTATGTGCTATGCCAAGCACTTGCTAGGTTCTATAGTCATAGCTATTAATCACTACTAAGAAATAGTAGCGTATATGCTTCATGGGCACAAGGACTTTGCCTTGTCATTTACTGCTATATAACCAGCCCCCAGAACAGGGCTTCGCCAAATGGATAAAATAGTCCTATTATTATTGTTATTGTTGTCGTTTTTATTATTGGCATTTAGTGCATTCTTACTGTATACCAGGCAATGTGCTAGAGGCTATGCATATTCTGGTCTTATTAAGAAGACTTAGAATCAATCTCTCTCTCTCTCTCTCTCTCTCTCACACACACACACACACACACACACACACACATACACAGAGGAAACTGAGGCTCCCAGTGGTTGAACACCTGGCCTAAGGCCTGTGCTCCGTCCACAGCCGTCCCTAGCCAACCTGGAGAGGAAGACCCTGCACAGCCTCACGGAGTTACTGAGTGGGCAGGAAAAGTGGTAAAGGGAGCTTCGGTGATGTACCGGGCCAGCGCTAGCTGCAGGGGACCACCGGACACGGCGGTAGCACTCCTTACGGGATCCTGAGTTCCGAGTTCACAGGAGAGACCCGGGAGTCACTGTGGACACTTGCCTGGAGATGGTGGCTCATCACTGCTGCAGCCAAGCCAGCGCCCCAGAGGCTGCTTCCCCGGGAGCGTCGGGAACAAGTGAGAATCCTCAGTCCTGCCCTTGAACAGCACTGCCACACACACCCTCCTTTAACGCTGTGTAGAGCTCTGCTCCCCAAGCCTCCAGGGTAACTGGAGCTGAAGGCACGAATGTTCGAGTACTCAACTCCTCTCCATGCCAAGCACCGAGTCAGGGGCACCAAATGCGTCATCTAGTTCAAGAGCACCCATGACCCCAAGAGGTAGATCACACTCTACCCATTTTACAGATGATGAAACTAAGTCACTTGCCTAGAAACACGTGGCTCATAAGGGGCAGAGCCGGAGTCAGGCCAGAGCTCCTGCCACAGAGCTCAGAAGGAAGAGGGAGGGACAGGGGCAACCCGTATCTGACCAGAGCAGCTGAGACCCCTCGAACCTCGAAGACCAACCAAGGGGGACCATGAACAAATCTGTAAAATCAGGAGAGGACCAGACAGGGTTCCTGTGGCCTGGCAGCTGGAGCCCCTCCCCGAACCCTTCTCACTCTGGTTTTATCATGGACTTATCACACCCGCTGCCAAAGGCAGAAACTGGGTCCCAGGGATGTTAAGTTGATTTGCCCAAGGCTGCTCAGCAGGTAAATTATAGAGTTCGACTTGAGAACACCAGAGCCCCTCTTTTCTCTGCACCACCTCCCTCCTCAAAGTTTAAAGGACAATTCAGACCAAACAAAAGAGAGCATGATTTTTTGAAGGCAGGACACTCTGTGGGATTCTTTTATAAACATCGGACCATGCCTTGGGTGGCAGCTCTTTAGTGCAGGTAAATCGCAGTGTTTAGAGAACACCTGCCTCCCCACGCTTTAAGATCCATCAGCCCCTCCTAAACCTGCGAGAGTCCCTGTCAGGCAAACCCTTATGGGTCGCCCTCGGTCCAAGTGGCCTGACTCCCGATGGCTCTCTCGTATCCTCTTCAGCCCCTTTGCACCCTCAGCTGTGCAAAGGTGGGAGCACCTTCCCTTCCAACAGACCCTCCTGGGAGGGAGGGGGCTGCATCGACCCACCACCCTAGGGCAGAGAGAAAGTTGAGTGAAGTAGAATTGTGGAGAACTCAGGTTGTAGAGAATGGGCTGTTTCCGCCAGGCACCAAAAGAAGGACATCTGAGGGATCTGTAGGAGTTACAGTTAACAGAAGTGTCACCTGGAGGCAAGTTTAACTCAACCCAACGGCCATGTACTAAAACCGCACTCCTGCCCTTCACATTGTCTTGCCATGTGACCTGGGGGGAGAGAGCATGGCAACTCTGTGCCTCATTTTCCCCATTTGTGAAATAGGCAGAGTTACACCTGTGCCCTCTCCAGTGGCCCTACCTGGAGTGGAGAGCTATGCCTGGACACAAAGGCTGATCCTCACCGGAGGGCAGCTGAACACCAGGCTGGCAGCGGGACAATGGCAAGACACCTGACACCTCCCTGCTGCCCCAGGCCCCGCCCTGGAGCCATTGTGTCCTGTGACGGGGGTCTAGGTGCTCAGCTCAAATTGCCAACAGGTCAGCACCTATGTGGCTCAGAACGAGGCCCAGTGGTTTCTAATGTAGCAGCCGAGGCTGAGGTCAGTCCTGAAGGAAAACGTGCTGCCGTACGGATGCCTCGCACAAAGCAGAGCAAGGGCGAGCACTTGCATTCGCTGAGGCCCCAGCATGTGAGAGCTGGGGCCCCCACCTGTGCATGGCCCGGGCAGGGGGACCTGTCCGGAGACAGGCTAATCATTCAGAGCATCCTTGAGAGCCAGCATGATTTGCCATCTCCGAGAACTTTCCATGCACTCAGGGCTGCCGCATCACAGCCAGGCCCATCTCGGGGAAACTCATACCCTCTGCTCTGCTGACTCACAACCACCCAGCCCTCATGCACCTCTCCTCACCTTACCTGTCATGGCTGAAGCACCCAAGACAGAGGGTACTTGCCCCAGCCTGGTAAACGCATCAAACCACCCTATCCCCGCTGCAGGTGAAGAGCGCACAGCCACCTGCTATTGGGTCGGGAGAGTGGAATGCAGGTTCAGGGTCAGAGAGCAGTGGGAAGCACCCTCAGAGCAGCCCCTGAGAGCCTGAGCCAGCCAGTGGCCAAGCTCTGCTCTGAGCACCCACTAGGAGCAGCCTCTGGGTCTCCTGGCTCAACAGAGAACTTCCCCCACCCACTCCCCTGGGCTTCCCCCCTGCCGTGTCCCTGGCCTACGCAACCTAGCTCCCACCTGCCAGAGCCACAAAGGACCTGTTTGTCCCATCACCTAGCAACGGTAGCATCTCTGCGTCTAGGTTTTCCCTGAGGGACCATGGGAAGACCCCAAAGGGGCCTGAAACTGCCACACAGCAGAGCAGAGCCAGAAAGTCCCCTTACTGCGAGCCCCCGCTTTTCTCCCTTGCTCTGCACCCCAATCATCCGAGCTCTGCCCCTACTGACTCCTTTCCAGAACAAGGACGCTCAGAGTCAGCAATGCAGAGAGGAAGAGAAAAATAAGGCCCAGGGGCAGGCTCCTTGGCAAGGAAAGCAGACAGAAGAGCTGGCCAGGCTTTCTGTTCCGTTGGCCTCTGTGAGCTGCCACCTCTTCTTCACCTCATTACTAGCCTGGTGGAGCACCTGCCTGTTTCAGTGTGTGGTTATTAACCCTCTTATCTGCTCTACCATCTCTGAGAGTTTCCAATTACCCTAGGAAGCTTGAAGTTCAGAGAGGTTGAAGCGTGTGCCCGAAAGCACCCAGCAAGTCAAAAGACAAGGCAATATGAGAACTTACACTCCCCAGCCTGGTTCTTTGTGTCTTCTCTGCAGCACACTTAAGCCTCATCCTCATTTAAAAATAAGAGCTGCCTGGTGCCTGGGTTCATCACCTCTGAGCTAGAAGGTTAAAGCTGCTCTAAATCCAGCCAGGATTCTCCAAAATCTGAAACACCAAGGCCTGAGGGTAAATAAAGGAAGGAGGAGGAAGAGATGAGAAACGTGCACATCTAATGGAAGAGGGAGGAAGAAGGGATGCTAATAACAACGAAGCCCCAGCTAGGCCCAGCCCTGCCGTAGGCCCTTTCCCAGACAGACTCTGGGAGGCCCAAGTACTTACCCTTGCTGATGGAAGAATTGGCAGAGCCAGGAACCAAGCAGAGATGGGTTTGCCTGGGGAGCTGGGGAGGGCTGGGGAGATGCTGGGGGTAATCTCTGCATATCAATGGGGAGGGGGTGGGGAGATGGGGGGTAATTGCTGCATATCAATGGGGAGGGGGCAGAAGGAGATGAAAACAATAGTCCAGGGAGTCCAAAACCCTGGCCCCCAAGAGCTGGATCTGTTCCTGACTTGCTCTGAGGCCATTTAATCTACAGGAGGCTTGGTCTTCTCTTCCAGAAAATGGGGATAATTTCTCAGGGTGATTCTGAAGATTAAATGGGACAACATTTATGTAAGATATTGTAAACTCTGTGCTAATCCCCAATGCAGGAGTTAATTGTTCTGCCTCTACATATGGGTCTTGGATTAATGTCTTTCTGTGACCAGCAACCCACTGAAAAGCAGGGAAAGAGGATTCTCTGAGTCAGGCGATCAGTAGGTGATTTTCAGCCTTCTAACTTCCTCTTCCCCACCCCACCCCCACCTCCTCCAGCTGGGCCCTTTTGGGCTCTGGGGACCCAGGCATTTCTGCCCTCCCATTGTAATCCAGGAGCTTCCTTCCCAGATGAACCCCTGGGTCAGACACTGGTTGGGCTGGGCCCATGAGTCAGGGCCCCACAGTGGACCTGCCCCAGCCAGCAACCCAACAACACAGGAAAGGCTGCTGCCTTTGCTGGGCCTGGGCTGAGCCTGGGCTGTGGCAGCTGTGGCCAGGGGCTAAATTCAAGCTAGGGATAAACTGAGAGACCTCCAGCAAAGCAGAAGGCAGCACAGTTGGTGTTTTGTGGCCTCTCAAGCACCTTCATTCCACCAACTCCAGGGTTAGACCTTTTCCTAGTGTAGGAAACCAGGGAGTTGCCTGGAATGGTCCCCAGAGACCTTTTCAGCTCTGCATCCTGTGATCACGGCATGGACTCACCCAGTGATGGGGGTTGGCCAGGTTCCTGAATCTTACCTGGTAAGATTCTTACCTCATCTCTCAGCCCCATCTCCCCCACCACCCCCCCCTCGCAACTCAGGGTGGATTCTGGGCTGAAAGGCAACACGGCTGCTATGAATTTCCGTCTCCACCCTGCTCGGGAAGGTAACTGACATTGATATTCTCCAGTTACCGCTCATAACCCTCAATGTGCCCACATCCCTGCCCATTATCCTGGATGCTTATGACCTTCCGCAGCTCCCCTTCCCAGAAGTTTGGCAACCCAGCAACTCCGATCTCACTGTGTTGGAGATGTTTGTCGGAGAGGCTTCAAGAAAGTCAAGGGGCAGGCCACTTGACAGAAGAACTCAGGCAGCATGAGTCAGAGTAGAGCATGGGAGGATGGGAGGATAGAAGCTTGACTCCTTGGACCCCTCAGCACAGCTGGGAGACTGCTTTTGTATTTTCTCTTTGAACCTCAGGTGCGCATCACTGGATGAATCGTCATCCTGGATCCATGACATTTTCCACTGTTGGCCCATGTAGGGCCCCCTTGTAACTCTCCAGCTAGCTAGATGCTTTTAACAATGTAGTAAGCCTCCGTAATTCACCACCCGAAACAAACGCTGCATCTAACCAGGAGACCCCCTGCCCTCACTCCTGCATTCCCTCCCCCTGCCGAGGCAGCCGGGAAAGTCTTAGGTTTAATCATTCAACAAATACTGATTCTACATCTCTGCCAGGCCAGGAAATGTGCTAGAAGCCCCCTAGAAAGTAAGCCTCACCCCAAATCCTACGTTTATCATTTCCTTCCTTCCTTATGAAGATTCTGTGTTACATGTAATCTTTGGGGGATTTACTTTTTTCCTTTAATGTTAAATTATTAAAGCCATCCAGGTGATGGTGTGGTGCCGTAGTTCATTTGTTTTGACTACAGCATAATATTCCAACATGTGAATGTACCAGAGTCAGCTTCTTCAAGGCTGGCCTGGGACTGAGCCCTGAAAACAAGATATTTTCCTTAATTCTTTCACTCAACAAATATTAAATACCTACTCTAGGGGGGCCTGGGCAGCTCAGTCGGTTAAGCGTCTGCCTTTGGCTCAGGTCATGATCTCAGGGTCCTGGGATCGGGTCCCAGGATGGAGTCCCGCGTCAGGCTCCCTGCTCGGCGGGGAGTCTGCTTCTCCCTGTCCCTTTGACCCTCCCCCCTACTCATGCTCATGCTTACTCTCTCTCTCTCAAATAAATAAAATCTTTTTAAAAATAAATACCCACTCTATGCCAGGCATTGTAGGAGACACCAGGGACACCCTAATTACCGATTAGTCACAGTCTGTCATTCTAGCTTGTAGTTTTAAATTAGTTTATTTTCTCTGTTTTCAAAAAGGTGTGGGATGTTTTCTGTATAAGCACTATTCTGTGGATCGCAATCGAAAACATCAGCTAAAGGGGTACTGAGGTCACTTCTGTTCACAGATGAGGAATCAAGAAAGTGCAGGCTGTAAGCCTCCTTTGTTCCCTCTGTGTCTCGGCCTCCAGCACAATGCTGGGCCCATCAAAGGCATACAGTCAATATTTGTTGAATTAATAATAAACAGGAGACTTGCCCTACTTACCTCAACTAATGCAGGCATGTGAGAACAGGCAGACTCAGTGAGAAAGAATGAATTGACGGGGAAGGGCCACTCAGTGGATGTTCCTGACACCCCTCCAACCTGCCCCTCCTGCAGCCTGCACATGTCAGCAAGTTCCCTCCTACCCGCTCCCTGAAGACCCAAGAGCACCCAATCCGCTGGTGAGGCCTGCTGCTTTGACCTTCCAAGCACGGGTATCTTTCCCCACCACCAGCCTCCTTCTCCTTCCTCTTGTCCTTGCTGATCTTTGTTCTGTCCCTCCAACACCAAACCTGCTCCTTCCCCCCGGCATTCAGATCTCAGCCCAGGGGCTGTCCCTAACCACCCTGGCCCCTTCCCTAGGCCTCTGGCTCTAAGTAGCCACCAGGCACCAGCTCCCATCACCCACTTCGTTCTTCATGACACTCATCGCTCTGGCTTTATCTGTTCACACCTGTCCTCCCCTCCTTCCCCCAACTCCCCACCCGCCAGAGGTGAGGGCAGAGCCTGGCCTGGCCTGTCTGGGCAACTCTGCCATCCTACAGTACTTAGTTCCTATTTGTCTTTGAATCCACAGCTCCTAGAGCAGGGCCTTATCAAATAGCTCATTGAATACTTAATTACTTAATGCTAACCAGACTGGTTATCAGACAATTGGGATCCTTTTCAGCCATGAACTTGACTGAGTCAGACAAAAGAATTTTGCAAACTCTTCCACGATGACTGTATATAGATTAAGTACTGTTGATACTCTTATTACCCAACTCGGCAGCCACAGCAACGCAGTGTTGTAGGACTTGTTCTCATCTTTACCCTGGAAACAGTCCCCCCTTCCAGGCCCTGGAGATGGCAGAGGGCAGGTGGCTAAGGATGATCCACAGGGCAGAGCCCAGAGTCCAGTTCCATTTAACAGCATCTATCTGGTCTTTCCTGGGTACAAGCCCTGTGGAAACCTCTGAGGGCACAAAGGCCATAAGAAACAAGGGTGACTGCCCGGTGGGAAAGTTCTGCAGCAAATGCTGGGGGGCCCGGGAGGGAAGGGAACTCGCCTGTGTGAGTCAGGCCCTCCCACTACATAGCTCACTTAAACCTCACAGCAGCACTTTGAAGGAGGTGCCATCTCCCCCACTTTACAGAGGGGGAACATGAAGCTCAGAGAGGTTAACTATCTCACAACCAAAACTTGCAATTAATAAGACGCAGAACCTATATTCCAACTCAGCCCCCGCAGACTCCAGAGCCTGCTGTCTCTGCTACATCCCCCAGCCGCCCAAGGCCTCGTGCCACCTAAAGGCAACGCCAGGCGCGTCCCTCCAGCAGATGAGAGAGTTTGGGAGAAAAGGAAGGAGCTCCTTCTCCCAATGACTTCTCTGCCACACTCAGCCATGGAAGCAAATACCCAGAGATGCCCCCCACCCCACTCCCGCCACCAACCAGACCTAATCTGGGACACCCACCCAGGGGTTAGAAGTCCTGTGACCCCCAAATGGGACTCGAAAAATTCCCAGATGGAAATGTTCAGAGCCCTGCAGCCCCTCCACCTACTAGTGGAACCGCCGTGACCTCAGCACCACAGGCAGACAAGCCCCGGGATGGAGACCCAGACCCCAGTCAGGCCTGCCGCTCACCCAGCCCCAGGACTCCAGCTCCTGTACCAGCTGAAAAGGGAGCATAGAGAAGAGAGCTTTCTGGGAGGCATGAGAGAGAGGCATGAGCCCCGGCAGTCCCCTCCCCTTACCCTTTGCTTTGAAGGAAAAGGGGTGTATGGACTTCATCTGTGAGCCTTGTGTGCACGGCTCCTGTGTATGACCCTATGTGGCTGTGAGTGTGCTAAGTGCACACATGCAGTGGTGTGACTGGAAGAACAGAGGCTTGTGTTTGTGTATGTGTGTCCACGGTGACCTAAAAGTACACTTGCAGAAGTACCACAGTGCTCTGGTAGTGTTTTGTCTTTGTTTGCTCTGTTAAGTACAACATACATTCAGTAAAGTACTCGAATCGAAAGTGTACCCTCCAGTGAATATTAAACATATGTACCCCCAATGTAACCAAGACTTAGATCAAAATCTATTTAAGTTTTCCAACATTCCAGAAGTTTCCATTGTGCTCCTTCTAATTACTGTCCCACTTCCCCAGCCAGTGGTAATCACCATTCTGACTTGTATCACCATAGATTAATTTTACCTTTTAAAATCTAAATATATATGAAATTATACAGAGTATACTTTTTTGTGTCTAGTTTCTCTCCTTCATTATTATGTCTATGAGATTCATCCATAGGTCATTGCCCTTAGCACTAGGTTATGCTTGTCTGTTGCTGAAATATATTCCATCATATGAATATACCACAATTTATTTATCTATTCCATCAGTAACGGACATTTGGGTTTTTCCAATTTTTAGCTATTATGAATGCAGTTACTACGAACATTCATGTACAGATACTTCGCTAGACACACGCACTCATTTCTCCCGGCTAATTCCTGAGTCATAGAATCCTATAGTTAGATTTAGCAGACCCAGCCAAGCCATTTCCCAAAGTATCTGTACTAATTTATACTCGCAACAACAGTGTGTAAGAGCTCCAATATTCCACATCCTCATCAACACTTAGTACTGTCAGCCTTTTTAATTTTAGCCATTCTGGTGTCTATGCAGAGATAGCTCATTGCGTGTGAACTTGCATTTGCCTAATAAGCAATGATAATGAGCATCTTTTGGCACTGATTGGCCACTAAAGTATCCCCCTTTGTGAAGTGTCCAAGTTTTTACAGAACTACATCCTATCAATGTAGACAAATGGTTGACCCAAACAGATGGCAGAGCAGAATCATCCTAAGAAACTCAGCAATACAACAACCCAGCAACCTGCCATTTCCACAATTGCTAACTAACTGCTACAATCAGTAAGCTAGTTGTACCAGGTAATATAGACGCATACCTGAATTGTGTATTCAGTGAGATATCACTGAGCCCCCCAACTTAGATTCAGCAGAGAGAAGGGAATGCAAATAAGAACCAAGAGCCTCCCCTGGGCCCTTAGCCCCAGCCTGAGAGGTTCCCTCACTCAACGCACTGACTGTTTTTCCTTCAATTACAGGATCCTGACAGCGATCGACCCCTGAACAGCCTTGGTAAGTTCAGGTCCAGTTATGCCTTGCCCACCTCAGCCTCCAAGTTTCAACCAGTTACCAAATAGATACTAACCCCCTCTTGCATGGCCCTCACCACCACCACCAAGGGCTAAATGCTGTGGAAGATCTCTATCCACCCACCCATTCATCATTCAACAAAAATGTATGAAGCAACTGTAAGGTCCAGGGTAATTCTAGAAGTAGGAAGCATGGTCTCCAGGGAAATAGGACCAACAAACCTAAACCCCAAGAACAGTGATTCTCCAACTCATTCACTCAGTTACTCACCTTCTTATTCATTCAACAACTCTGTGAGTGCCTGCCACGTGCCAGGTTCTGGGCTAGACGCTGGACTCAAACAAGAACTAAGACAGCCAGAGTCCCTGCTCTCACGGAGTTGCCAGTCTGACCTGCTACCACAGAACAAGCTGGACAGAGGTATTTTCCCTGGTAAACTAGAAAATAATAGTGTTTGCCTGATTTACAGGAGAAGGATAATTTAAGAGATAAAGTGTTTCCAAATTTAAGGGTTTTTTCCCCCCTCCCAATCTATTTTGTTAAACCATTGAGAGCTACTCCCGATAGCCTACTGGATCAGCAAAAGAAGTGAGCAAAGAACAAAATAATACGACAGATCAACAAGGAAATAACTGATCCCACTTACTTCAACAATTTCAGGGCCCCATGTTAATAATGATCATAAACAATGTAGTCTTCCCCAGGTAAGATGGTGCCTAGTTTATACTCGGGAATTCGACAGACCAATAGACCCCCGTGTCTCCAGAAAACTCCACCACCTGAGTAAGGCCCAAGAACCACCAAACCAAAAAACAAGTTAGATTTGCTACTAATACCCAGGTGAAGGGAGCTCGAGAAGGAGCGATCAGTGCCAAGCAATCAGAGATAATAGTGTCATGGGTCAGGCGAGCTTTGACAGAGTCCCTACAGGAGTGAACTACCACAAAACAGAAAGAAGTGATGAGGGTTTCAGTAGTGAAGGGAAGCAGGAGCAAAGTTTCAGAGCAGGAATGAAGGCAGGTGCGCAAGGATCAGGGCAGAAGCTCCCCATGTGGCACTGAGGACTGGTGAGGATTAGCAGTGGGAAGTCCACATGGCCCCAGGTCACACTGGCTTTGCAAGTCTGGAGAAGAGCATGGTCTAGATACGGAAGTCACGGAGGGTTCTCGGGCAGGGATGTGACAGGATGACAGCAAGATGCTGGGAGGCTCTGTCCCGCAGCAGTAGGCAGGACCGGCTGGAGGAAGGAACAGTGACAGGCCAGGAGGCTCTTCATAGCTCATGGCGGCTTTGTCAACTTCAAGTATGAAATGTAAACCAAGAAAACTCTACCCCTCCTGATGATGTTCTCCCTGAGAACATCAGGGAGACAGAGACATCAGGACCTGGACAGGGGAACCTATCAAGGGGCTCCCAAGAGATAGATGGCGCACCTCTGAGAAAACAAGCCCACCTCGTGTCCCCAGTGGGAGGTGCTCAATAAACAAATCACACGTGGAGGACAGATGAACAGAATGTCGCCGTGTCCATGGCCCGAGGACAGCTCTGCACACTGACTGCTGGAACCTTCAAACGATACCTGCTAAGACTGAGAAGCTCCCTGGTACCAGCTCCCAACAGGTAACACCAGCACACACCCCCGGGCCTGAGCTCTGTGTCTGAGGCTTAAACGCTCCTTCTGAGGAAACGCAACGTTTCCTACGCTTTCCCTTTCAACAGATTCAATGATATCAGCCCTTCTGAGCGCCAGTCTCTGGCTGGATGCCATTCTCTGCTTTTGAAGAGCTGAGGAGAGAGATCGAGGCAAACATATAACCAGCCCTCATTCAAGCTAGGAACTGAGACCTGTAACAAAGATGGAAATGCTGTGCTTAAGAGATCAAGCCAAGAGCAATGTACGTATTCACTTGGCAAATACCTGCTGAGGCACCTGGGACTCAGCAGTGATGAAGAAAAAAAAAAAGAAGAAGAAAAAGAAAAAGAATTCCTTATCTTCATAGAGTCTTCATTTCAGAAAGAGATGGGAGGGGACGGAAAATATATATAATATGTAAAATATAGAGTATGTTAAGAGCTGATGAGTGTTTTTAAAAATGGGGAAGGAGGACAGGAAATGTTGGAAGATTACCATTCCAAAAAGGAGGTCACGAAGGCCTCACAAGGAAGGTGACAGACCAAACCTGGGGAGGTGAGGGGAAGAAAGCTGAGCTATTGCCTTCCGGGGACTCAAGGCTGCCATACCTCCTGCCCTAGCTCGCCCTGGAGGAGAAGTCCCATGCACCTGCCCCAGCTTATTGCCTGCAAGGAGAGGGGATGCAAGAGGACCTATCTCAGAAACTTCCTGAGAATTTAGCTTTTCAAATCCTGGCCCTGCTACCATCTCCTTGGAGAACCATACGAAATGGACAATAGAGTTATTATTACCTCTGTTTTAGGCATTTCTAGGCTCCCACCTGCTTCCTAACCCCAAACTCTTGTTCCCATCCACGTCCTTCCTGATGAAAGGTTCACCTTTCTAAGTACAAATGTGATCACATCTCTCTGCTGTTCAAAGCTTTCCATGGCTCCATGTTGCCTTCATGATAAAATCCAAATTCCTGGCATGGTGTTCAAGACTCTCGGCAGACTGACATGGCCAGTCCTGCCCCCACAACACGCACTGGCCCATGCTACGTCCCGGGCATGTGAGGAGCTCACAGTCGACACCCCCAGGCCTTCGCCCAGCTGGTCCAGCCCCCTCACCCCATCGCCACTACGGAGGCCCATTTAAGTGCTGTGATGGTGTCTGGCGGTACTGGCAACTCTGTCCCTGTGTGCTTCTTCCCCCAAACTGGCATCTCCTTAAAGACAAGGGCTGTTTTGCGGACTCACCATCTGTTGAGATGAGTTGGAGATGGAGGCCGTTAGGAGGCACTCATGACAAGCATTTATCAGGGCTCTACGGAGCAGGTAATGCTTGGAGGTCCCTGCTCTCCTCAAGCTTACAGCTTAATCAAAAGATAAGTCAGAAAAGAGGATAAATGATAGTGAAGTAAATGAGTACTTGCCTCTCCCGGGGCAGATGCAGGGCAGACCGGACAGGGTAAAACATCCCAGAATAGGCTAAGTGAAGACAAGGAGAAGATGCCACGGTCTGGAGGCTCCCTTGAGGGGCGCAAGTGAAAGATGGATAAGCCTGGGTAAGCGAAGGAGGAGGGCTGACCATGCACTGTTGAAGCTAAGCCCTGTCTGCAGGAATAAAACCCCAGTGCTAAGCAAAACTGTCCCCAAAGCATTCTGCGGCTCAGCACCAGGGCCAGAGGGCAGGGAGGCTATGGGCCTTGGCAGGGGTGGTCTCCAAGGGCTGACTGCAGGCTCTCTCCCTCCACCTCACAGATGTCACCCCCCTGCGCAAACCCCGCACTCCCCTGGAAACCTTCAAAAAGGTGGGGGTCCCCATCATCGCAGCACTGCTGAGCCTGGCGACCATCATCATCGTGGCTGTCCTTAGTAAGTGGCAGCCCCCACCCCTGCCCTCACCCCCTCATTACTGCTCCCACCTCCACCCTCACCCCCGAAAGTAAACAGCAGCTCCCACCGCCCCTCTAAGCACCACCTCACCCTCCACCCTTCCACCCAGCAGCCATAGACCGGTGATCTGCATGAAGCTTTGTGTGACACGCATCCACCCCTGCTCTGAAGGGAGCCTTCCTCCAGGAGTGAAAGGGGGAGGTGAACACAGCCTCCACCTACCCCGGATGATCTCTGGCACAGGGAAAGCACAGCAGCACAGAGTACAACCCACGCAGGCAAGCGGCCAGGGCAGCCACACCCCTGCCTCCTTAGTCAGGTGCCTGCAGACACCTGAGCAGCCCTACCGACTAGAAGCAGGGAGCCTTTCCACCTGGGAGGCAGGGGCACAGACAGGAGGCACAGGGGAAGCCACCCAGGCTGATAGCACGTGTGCACACACAGACACACACACACACACTCTGCCTGTGCTCTGTCTTCCTCTCACCAGTGCTTGAGACCCAACAGGCAGGCCGCTCCGTGACAAAGAAGGAACTGAATGACCCGCCATGCCCAGATCTGGTCTCTGCTTCCACTCCTGTGACTGTCCTTGCCTTCCCCTCCCCCATAGTCACAGCACGCTGACTGTGCTCTCAGGGTGGGAAGCAGGGCATAGCAGACCAGGCTAGGAGTCAGCTCACCCCTTGCTGCCGTGTGACCTTGAGTAAGTCCTTTGACCTCTCTCAACTTCAGTCCCCTCATCTGTAAAACATCCTGTCTCCCCCAGAGGGATGTGGGAGATAATGTGGGTAAAACACCTGGATGAAAATCAGGTTGTATAAAAGTGTGGGTCATCATTCAGGGTGCAGAGGCACGTGTTTGCTAACCCAGGTAGTACAGGCCCTTCAGGAGCCTGCACGTGTAACCACGGTGGCATTTCCACCAGCAGCGGCCACCGCCACCCAGAGATCACTGGGCCCAAACCCTCCTCTTCCACCTGAGTACCTAGGCTCAGAGAGGCCGAGGCGTTGCAGTTAGAGACAGCTGGGACGGGACCCCAGGGACGCAGACTGAACAAGTCCCTTTCCATCTGTGGCACTGGAAATGCAGATGCACGACACAAATACCACCCAGACCCCCGAGAGCCCTACTGAGCAAGGAGAGGCAGGTTTCTTCCTGACCTTGGCTGGCCCTTGGCCCTGGGCTTGCAGCAGCATAAGCAGAGCTGCCATCCTAAGCCTGTTCGATTTAGGCTAATACGAAGGAGAGCCTGCTTTCTCCAAGCATGTGCCCTGCCACACTGGAGAGAAGGGGCCAGATTCATCCACGGCATGCCTGGGCAGGCAGTGGTGTGCGATCTAGAACTGGGGTCTCCCCATCCCACAAAGCCCTGTGTGGCTTCCATGCCAGGGCCCCCAGGTTCTGCAACCAGAGGAGGTCATCAGAGCCTCCATCCCAGGTAAGACTCCCTCAACTTTTTGGCTTCTGGGGTCTCAACTGGTGACACTACATCCTGGCTTTGTCCCAAGAGGCTAGAGTGACCCTGCCTGACCCTGGCTCCTGACCACGAACCAAGCTCTCAAAGTCTAGGAAGGATCCGGCCTGCGCCTTCTCCTGCGCTCCCTCACACCAGGGGCATCTGGGCCAGCAGCCCCCATCTCAAAGCCCCTCATGGAAGGCATGGACAGGCAGCAAAGAGCTTTGGAGTCAGACAGACCCTGGTTGGAATCTTGGCTCTACACATAAGTGCTGTGTGGCCTTGGGAAATAAACCCCAGGTCTGTAAACCTCAGTGCCCCCCCCCTTATAATGTGAGTTAATTATTATTAACCTGCCTCCTCAGGTTGTTGTCAGGATTACACAAGACAGTGCATGGAAAGCTCTGAGCAGCGAGCAGCGAGGCCGCGGTCAGACTTCTCAATGTCACTTGTAGGGCTGGCCAGGAGTGACACTGGATGGCCGGAGGGAGCTTTGGGCCAGGGGAGGGTTCAATTAGGCAGAAGGGTCTCTTCCTACCAGGAAGGAGACTTCAGAAATGTGAACTCCGTTCCCTGAGGAGTCACAAACACTAGACTCATTCCCAAGGCAGCAAAGGAGCAAAAGAATTTGAAAGTCACAGGCAGAAGACAAAACACAACAAAACACCAACCCCTTCATGGATCTTTCGGCCCCAGATAAAAACACCCAGTTCTAGAGCTGCACTGTGGTTACAAGATACTCATGGCCACCAGCTCACCAAACGTTCTCACCAACCTCACCCCACTGTACAGATGAGAAAACTGAGGCTGCGGGAGGGGACGTGATGGGTCTAAAGTCACACGGGAGGCAGCAGGGCCAGAACTCTTGTCTTTGGGCTCCAGGCCCCATGTTACCATGTCTGGTAACGACCAGAGCCACTGTGCCAGCGCTGGGAGGATGAGGCCAGCGGGGGCTGGTTTCTGAATTTCTCCCACACTTTCTCTCGCTTGATGCCTCAGCCACCTTGTAGGTATGGGACAGGTGTTTCTTTAAAGATAAGGAAACTAAGGCTCAGGACAAAGTATACCAGCTACCAAGTGGCATCACTGGGTCTGGAACCCTCATCTGCCTGTCCTGAAGCCCAGCATGTTTTCAGGGAAACACAGCCTATCCCACCCCCTGGGCTGCCTGCTTGACGGTCAGCCCTCTCTGCCCCCTCCCTGCCCCTGCCTTCCAGTCAAGGTGATTCTGGACAAATACTACTTCCTCTGCGGACAGCCTCTCCACTTCATCCCAAGCCAGCAGGTGTGTGACGGCCAGCAAGACTGTGCCTCCGGCGAGGACGAGCAGCACTGTGTCAAGACCTTCCCCGATGGGTCCCCAGTGGCAGGTGAGCCCAGGGACGGGAGGGACTGGGGGAGTGGGCACAGCAGGAAACCAGCTCAGGTCCCCCTTGGTCCATTGCATTGCATCTGCCAACTGACTTGTCAGTTTCCATCCCTCTTGTGAGGTGCTTAAGAACAGGACCAGGTCCTGCCAACTAGATCCCCAGTACTTAACAGGTAGCAAATACTCAGTGACTATCTGATGAACAAATGAGGACCAAAGGGACAGGAAATTGTAACATATCCTGCCCTGTTCTGCTACACCTGGGTGCAATGAGGCAGGCGGCTGGACTGGATGACCCTGGGGAGTTCCCTTCTTTCTATGAAATCTGTTCTTTCAAGGGGACTAGAAAAGCGAGTGTCAAGCCGCTAACTAGCTATTGATCCTCCTATTCATTAGATGTTTTTTGTAGCCTGCTATGTAACGAGACTGAGCTAGGGGACTAGGGGAGGTTTCTGACAAAAACTCATGTTCTTTCTTGGACAGGGCTGGCCCAGCTCCATCTACCTAGTACTTGGGTTCCAGGGAGAAAGGACAGCCCAGGAGATGGGTGTTAGGGGGATTCTACAGGCAGGACTAAGTGATTTCTTATGTATATCCTCTTTTTTTTTTTTTAATCAGAAGTCAAATGCCTATGGGCACCTGCCATCCTACTGCCAATAGTACTTCCCTCTCAATCTCCTCCCTCTGACCTCACGTGGAAAAGGAACTTCATTCCTCACTGGGAAGTTCCAGGCTAGACAAGCTGTGTGGACCATGGGTAGAGTCACCATAGATCACCAAAATTGATATCTGTAAGAATAAAAGGGAGAGCTGTTGATTGTGCCAGGACAACAGGTCCACAAGGAGGTTGTTCACAGGACATCTGGTCACCCTAGCTACCATCAAAATGAGGCTCAATCGGGCAAAGCCAAATGGAAGAACTTCCCCCGAGGTAGAAAGCGTTGGTGTTCTACGATGCTCTAGGTTCTGGGGGTAGGGAGGTCGTGCTGGTCCCATGATGAATTCTGAGGGAGATGGGCCAGACGGGCCCCTGTCCTGCAACTGACCCAGGTTCTTCCCCTCTCAGTCCGCCTCTCCAAGGACCGATCCACCCTGCAGGTGCTAGACCCGGCCACATGGAGCTGGGCCTCGGCCTGCTTCGACAACTTCACAGAAGCTCTGGCCAAGACAGCCTGTGGGCAGATGGGCTATGACAGGTACCCGGCCCCAGCCTCCAGAGGCTGTCCCCTCGCCCCTATGACCTCCTCCCTTCTTCCCCCTTTCCTTCCTCCCTTCCTAAAAACATAGATACCGGAGTCAGACAAAACGTCTCTTGAACCTGAGCACTTTCACATAAAAGCAGCATGAAGTCCAATCTCCTAAGCCCCAGTTTCCTCAAGGTTAATTGAGGCAAGTACTGGCAACATCATGGGTGCAGGGAGAGAACGTAAGCCTCACCACGCACCCCCAACACGCAGCTCTGGCTCCTCGAGACCCTCACTCCCGCACAGCTCTGCAAGAAGCTGCCCTGTCCCAGAGGATAATATTTACTTACTCAAGGTCCCATTGGCTAAAATTCAGCTTAAACAAACCTGATTACATTGGGGCCCCATCAGCAATCCCAGCTCTCTCAGCAAATTTCTAAAGCAGCTCCAAATCTTCAGTGGATGAAGTTATATAATCATAAGGATGATTTGCATGATGTGTTCATAGTCATTTGATCTTGACAAAAACCAAAGAGGTAGTTATTACCGTATCTATTTTAAAAATAGGTTCAGGGAAGATAGTAACTTGCTGGGTAGGAGCTGGGAGGGAGAGGCCTGGGGTTTGTGCCCAAGACCCCTTAATTCCTGGGCATCAGGAGTTCTGGCAGCATCTCTGTTTCCAGCTTGGGTAATTCTCTCTTCCCCAAGCCCTTCCCTGTCAAGGAAGCAGAGGTGAGGCCCCTGATCACTTAGAGAGCCTAACCAGAGAGGAGGGAAAAGAACCCATTTATTCAGCTGCAGAGTGGGGTAGGTTCCCAAGGACTCTTCCTGGCAGGCCCCTAAGGACTCTAAGAAACTGGACCCAGAGTCTAGGCAGAAGTGAGAACTGCTAGGCAGACACCATCAATCAATCACAGAACTCTCTCCCATCCACCCCTAAAGCAGCCTCCAGGTCCTTTTTCAATAAATGCTCCCGGCAGCACTACTGCCCCATCAGACCTTTTGGCCCCCTCTGCTCTCAGGTCATCAGGTCTTTGCTGCACAGTCCTTGCCACACCCTGGACAGGACACCTGCACCTCCTTCATTTCTGAGGAGAGCTGGGAAGGCAGGCCTGGGCCCTGCTCTTCCCCCTCCTCCAGCAGCCGCCTGGCCCAGCCTCCCCTGCAGTCAGCCCCTCCTCCCCGCTGCAGTCCAGCCACTGCAGCATCAGCAGTGCCCAGCACTACAGGCTGCGGCTGCCTTACGCAACCAAGGTGTCTCAGGGGCTGCTTAAGGTAATAGGATCCTGGAGTTTCTGTCCTTCCGGAGTGCACTAACGCTCCAAACCAGCTGGCTTCTTGAATTCTACAGTATCAAAGCCGGTCAGAATTATTCATTAGGATGTAATTCATGAACAGAGCTTAACTTTCCGGGGACTGTCTGCTTCCACCACCGTCCCTCCTTCCGGGTCTCAGATGTCTCCACTTTCCTTCCTCCACCTAAATAAAAAGCCCTCTTGTCGCAGGACCATAAAACCCAAGATGGGTCAAGGTGGGAGGGGCTCTGGAGATCATCAGGTCCACCTCTCATTTTACAGAGGGAGAAACTGAGGCTTAAGGAAACCCGGAGAAGGGCGTGACCTGTCAAGGTTACACATCAAGCTAGTGTTAGAGGGAGAACAAGAGCCTCTATCTCCAGGGCTCTGGAACCCAGCTCGGCCACACTCATGCCCTTCCAGGTGCATCTGGACCCACCAGGTGTGCAGGGCCCCTGCCCTGGCATGTGAGAGCATCAGTGGCCAGTCAGCCAGTGCCTCAGTCAACCTGAGCCCTGCATACAGAGCCAGTACTAGCATGGCTGGATGGGGAAGGACGGGACAATCAGAACGACGGGATGAAGGGGAGCCTTCCTGGAGGAGCAAAGACTTAAACCCAAGGTTTGAAAGAAGACAAACATGGATTAGAGGAGAGAAAGAGGGAAGGTGGTCCAAGCGAGAGACTCTTCTGGACTCATGTGAAGATTGATCTGGTTCTGTCCTATCTCCAAGGGAGCCGTAAATGTACTCCCACCACCCAATTCAGCCCAGATGCCTTGTTCGGAAAACCAAATATCCACCTTCCAGTTCCCTGGCTGTAAACCAGAAAAAAAAGTGCTAGGACATATGAAATAGGATTACAGCTGGGAGTTAGGAAAGCATGTCCCTAACATTTGTCCAGAGCTCTAGAGAAGCAAGACCACGTCAGCACCATGCCCAGAGTCCTGGGACACATTCTTTCCCACTGCAGCTCCTGGGAGTGGGGGCTACTCCCCCCATCTTCTTCTAACTTCCTGCCCTAGCTCACAGATTCCCCCCACCCTCTCTCTCAATCTCTGTCCCCCAACGTGAGCAGCAAACCCACCTTCAGAGCTGTGGAGATTGGCCCAGATCAAGATCTGGATGTTGTTGGAATCACAGAGAACGGCCAAGAGCTTCAGGTGCAAAACCTAAGTGGGTAAGTGGGAGGACGCCTTCTGGCCCCCAAGAGGCTCACATATGGAGGCTGAACCCCATCAGGGCTGGAGGCAGCTATCCTGAGCAGGTGCAGCAGCAAGCGGAATGCAAGCCAGACCACAGGAAGAACTCCAGGCCATGCAGACTGTCAGATACCAAGAGCTAGAGAATCAGATTTCTGAGAGGTTTTCTGGGTTGACTTCCATTTTTATATAAAACAGACAGCTGGACAAAGTGTGCTGTCCACATGTTGGTGGCCTTTTCATCCAAGAGTAAAACCAAAAATTTTCCTACTGCTTTGTGCTCCCGATTAAACCCAATAGGCAAGATTCCAAAGGCCACTTTGTCCTTCCCAGCCACTCACCCAGGCCAGAGAAGGCCTCTTCACGTTCCCAGCTCTCCAGAGAAAAGGCTGCATGGCCTTTGGCAGCGGCCTGTTCCTCCACCTCCCCACCCTGCATGAGGGCTCAGCATCTAGATAAAAGCGGTCACACTGCAGCAGAGAGCCCCGAAGAGGATGCTCTCTCCCTAGTATTTGGGGATGCTGTGGGGAGAGCCTGAAGGCCCCTCACGTGGTGGGCTTATTCATCAAAGAGTAAATCTTTTTTTTTTTTTAAGATTTTTTTTATTTATTCATTCGATAGGATAGAGACAGCCAGCGAGAGAGGGAACACAAGCAGGGGGAGTGGGAGAGGAAGAAGCAGACTCATAGCGGAGGAGCCTGATGTGGGGCTCGATCCCAGAACGCCGGGATCACGCCTTGAGCCGAAGGCAGATGCTTTAACCGCTGTGCCACCCAGGCGCCCCCAAAGAGTAAATCTTAAAAAAGACCAAGATGGTAGCAGGATTGTGTGCCTGTAATTCCACTGAAATCCCACTTTTTGTCCATTTAGAAAGCCCACAGTGTAACAGACACTGTTCCAGGCTCTGCTCTCTTCCACTCTAGGATGCCAAGGACTCAGGCTGGGCTCTGATGCAGGCAGGGCCCAGCACACAGTGGGTGCTTAACAGCAGGGGTGTTGAATTCAAACAAATTGAATTACACTGAACTAAATGGTCATGCGGTTTCTATACGGTCCCCCATGACATGGGTTCCAGATTTCCCAGGTGTTGGGAGGGAACTGGAGTCAACAGGGCCAGGGGACCAGAGTCCTCACCTCCCACAGAAACCACAAGGCCCTGTGTCTTCTCTCCAGACCCTGTCTCTCAGGCTCCCTTGTCTCCCTGCACTGCCTTGGTGAGTATGCCCCGTCTCTGAGGGTTTGGGCCCTAGGCCAGAAATGAGCAGGAAGAAAGACCTTCATTCTCATTCTTAAATTTCTCAGATTCTAAGTTTCTCTCCATTTTATCTCAAACTTATTTCCTTGGGCCTTGGATTTGTAGGGCAGTGCTCCTTCAAGTGGGGGATGTTAAGAACTCTTTAGTACCATCCATACACAACCCCACAACCAAAGCAGAGAGCTGGCAGGGAACAGAAAACTGGAAAGGACAGAACTGGGCCTCCATGCCCTCCCACCCTGGTCAGGCCCGCAAGGCCTCCTCTGTCACAGTGTGTTCAGTTATCCAAGATCAGATCACTCAGTTTAGTGAAAATACAGTTAGACTGTGTCTACCACCATCAGGCACACTAGTGTGAAGTAGAAAATACCACACAAGAACTGGTCACTCTTCTCAGGAACTTAGAAAGAGCAGAGAGAGAGACACAAGGTCACAGGTGGGAGGGGCTGGACCGAGTAGCCTTCACAGCTGACCTGCCGCAGAGAGACCCAGGCACCAGTCCCACTGGCTTCCAGCATGAACTTGAATAATTCACCTGACCTTTCCAAGGTTTCTCTTCCCAAGAAGGCCTTCCGTCCAACTGCCCCAGAGGATCCAGCTCTTACAGAGGAGATCAGAAGAGAAAACAAGCTCTGTGACCCAGCTTGTCCTCCCAGCCTTGTGGAAGAACTGACCAGAGTCTGCCAGGCTGGCCAGACACTGGACGGGCTAAGTGGAACAAGGCCATCGTCACTGCCTCTGCCATTGGGCAGTATATATGCTTCCCTGTTGGATGTTAAGACTTTTTGTCATTATCACGTGATGCCCACAATCCCTGGTGTGTGGGGACGGACACACAGTGGCTAGCCAGTGAATGACTGAACCATCGCATGATCTGCCTCTGCACTGAATGGCACTGACGTCACAGAGAGGTTGAAGCCACAGACCCTCCCTTGAGGAGCTGTCAGTCTCACCAAGAAGACCAAAGCACAAAGGAAATGAAAGGCAGGCCAACACCAGGGGAAGGCTATGGAAATTCCAAGACGGGAAAGTCCCCAGGGATTTGGTGGCCCCCGGGGAGGTGGTGCCCAGACTAAACGCTGAGCTGTAGGCTCCCCAAAGGGAGACACCACGTCTGTCTGTCTTGTCCTCGGCTCTCTTCCCAGCATCCCTGAACACAGCAGGCACTCAATACAAATTTGGTGAATGGATCAATGCTTTAGATAAATACCAAGAGGACAGCACCTCAGGGATGGGGGCTTCCTCGAGCAAAAACAGAAGGACTTTTTAGGGAGCTACAAGCAGATCGATTCGGCTAGACAGAAACTTTAGATAAGGACAGTGGGCAGCTGCCAGAAGGACTTTAAACTCTACCCTAGAAAGAGAGAGGCCTCGGGGCTGTGAGGGAGCAAGGGGACACGGAGAAAGCAGAGTTTGGAATAAGAGGTGTCTGAAAAGCCCCTGGCTGGCACAGGCCCAGAAAGGATGGCAGCCTTTTCCTGGGAGAACCACCACTGCGGCCGTGACCGCGAGGACTGGAGAGGCTGAGGGCAGGGAGGTGGGAAGGGAGGCTTTTCCCAGAGCTTGAGGGTCATGACGGAAAACCAAGGAGAGTGGTATATGGAAGAGAGCATAGGGTGTCAAACTGGGAGACTCACTCATCACACGGGTAAGGACTTAGAGAAAGGTGAATTGAGTTTAGGATAGGAAGATCCAGTTTCTGGAACTTTCTTCCCACTTCCGGCTCCCGGAGCAGTTTGTGGGCGTCTGTTAGCTGATACTCCGCTGGAGCGGCTGAGGACACTCCACCTGGGCAGGACTTTCGAAATTCTGAATCACCTATTTGGTTTGAGGGCCATGAATTCCCAGCACAATGGACACGCCCACGTTCACAATATAAACACATCCAAAGCCCAACAAAGGAGAGGGAGTTTGGAGAAAGTCTCTGGTCTGTGACACCCTCTCCCCAGGACTAACTCAAAATGGACCTGGTCCTCCCCACCCCTCCAGGTCCCAGTCATAAGGGCCCTGCTCTAAGGGGACAGACGCGGGGCTCCTAGGGGATGTAGTCCCCTCCCTCAAGAGCCTGACTCCTGATTTTTCCCTCCTTCCTACCGACTCCAGCCTGTGGGGAGAGCCTGAAGGCCCCTCGGGTGGTGGGCGGGGAGACGGCCTCTGTGGATTCTTGGCCTTGGCAGGTCAGCATCCAGTACAACAAACAACACATCTGCGGGGGGAGCATCCTGGATGCCCACTGGATCCTCACAGCAGCCCACTGCTTCAGGTAAGGCCTGCGCCGCGGGGAAGCCTGGGGGCCCAAAGCGTGGAGGGGCCTGAGTGTCTGGGTCCCCTGTCTCCCAACTTATGTTCCAATGTCCTCACCCCTCTTTGCCCTCCCTCTACAGACCACGTCCTTGGGTGTGGCCAACCCAATGAGACACTGGACAGGATGTCCTGTGTTAGGCACCCGGGATCTGAGCAGAGGGTACTGGTCACCAAGCTTGACCTCTTCCAGTCGAGAAGCAATCAGATACCCTGTGTCCGCAGTCTGGCCTCTTATCATTCACTCCACAGAAGTTGTTCCCATCGATCTCCCTGGAGTCCTGAAAATGCTCTCCCTCTACCAGTCTTCTCCGGAGTGGTTCCAGGGTCAAGAGTCACTGCCACTACCCCATTATAGCCAAAAACTTAAAAAAGCAGAAAGCACAGATTCCCTTACAGGCCAGCAGAGAGAGGCCTGCCCATAACTGCGGGGAAGGACTATTCCCAGGCCCTCTTCGCTTTCCTTCCTTCCTTCCTTCATTCATTCGTTCAACATCTAATGAGTACTATATTATGTAACCATATGCATTAGATCCGTCACAGTGTAGGCCGGGGATTCCTAACCTTCTTGAGATCTGACAAAGCTCTCAGTCCTTTCCTGGGAAACCACGCGTGCATACTAAGCAGGCAGGAGCCTCTGGAGTCAGAAGGAAGACAGACAAGTACATGACGTAACTGACAATATGAGCACCACATGAGTAACACGGGCAGTAAAAAGCGTTGGGGGGGAGAGTGCCAGGACCCCAGAGCGCAGGTACTTGGAACAGCCCCTTCCCCAGCCCTCCAGTTAGAAGTTTCCTTGGGCAGGTTTCACTGGCAGAAAGGATCAAATCCCCTTTTAGAATTTGGCCTTTCGTAAGGGATTCCTCAGACCTGCTCCTTCTCTACCACCCCTGGCCTCACCACCATTACCTTCTAAAGCAGGGACATTCAGCACCCCAATCCCCAGGGCCCTGGGGACCCAGCTTTTGGCAAAGACCGCACATGCTTGGCTCAGGCCTGAACCCCGCTGTCTCTGCCCCCCTAGGAAGCATCACGATGTGTCCACCTGGAAGGTGAGGGCTGGCTCAGACAAACTGGGCAACTTCCCATCCCTGCCTGTGGCCAGCATCTTCCTCATTGAGCTCAACACCACGTACCCCAAAGAGAAGGATATTGCTCTCGTGAAGCTGCAGTTCCCACTGACATTCTCCGGTGAGAGGTGGCATCTGGGGACAGCCCCCTTAGGTCAGGTTATGACCTGCACTAGCTCACTGATTGGCCTTGGGCACATTGCTCCTCCTTCAAGCCCTCAGCTGTGTCTTTGTTTCTGGTGAATATACCAGCCTAACATCAGTGAGGGTCCACGAGGCCACTTCGAGCTGCCAGCTCACAGCCCGCCTCACCCCGCCAGATTCTTTTGAGGTCTATTTTCTCCATGTGGAGCACCTCAAGTGAGAATCACAGACTCATCCAATCTTGGGGTTGTAAGGGAACTGAAGGACCCTCTAGTCCATCCTCCACCCTCAACAAAAGCCAAGAGCCTGCACAGCATCTCTGCCCAGGGGTTAATGTGCCCACTTGGTCTCCTCCAGGGGCAGAGAGCTCATTACCTTTAAGGCAGCCCATGAAATCTTTGAACAGCTCTGTTAGATGACTCATGCTTGGATAGTATTTACATCAGCAATTCCAACTGTCAGTTTCACAGGATACTGGTCCCTTGGAGAAAAAAAGGGTTCTATTCTCAAATAAGTTTGGGAAACATTTTTATACTAGAGCTCTCTTCTTGGGGCACATTAGTATATAAAATTATGACAAGACTTTTAATTTTTAATTTGCTTTTATTATGTTTAAACCATATCTCCTCAACTTATTTGACCACAGAACTTTCTCATGCCACTTTTGTTAACATCCCCAGGAACACAGGCCATAGAAACCCTGGTGTCAACCTTTTCAGAGCACTTAGCCACCAGGCTCTCCCCTCTTTCTCTCTGCTCCCGGCAGGCACAGTCAGGCCCATCTGCCTGCCCTTTTTTGATGAGGAGCTCACTCCAGCCACCCCACTCTGGGTCATCGGATGGGGCTTTACGGAGCAGGATGGAGGTAACTCCTGGGCTCAGGACCACAGGGCTGAGGGAGCAGCTCTTTGAGGTGATGGGAGGGACCATCCTTGAGAAAAACCCATCCTGGAAGTCCAAGCACCCAGGGGAATTATCGTGGGCTGGGGTAGGAGGCAAGCACGGGAATATGCGTGTGTTTTCAAATTCCCAGGAAAGATATCCGACACCCTGCGGCAGGCGTCAGTCCAGGTCATTGACCACACTCGGTGCAACGCGGAGGATGCCTACCAGGGGGAAGTTACTGAGCAGATGCTGTGCGCTGGCATCATGGAGGGCGGCGTGGACACCTGCCAGGTGGGATCATGAGGGAGTTCCTTGGATAGGGATGTTAGTCCTGGAGAGACAAGTAGGTACAGAGGCCGACGGCCTCATGTGAAGTCTTGCATATGGTGGGCACTCAATGTGCGGTGAACGGAAGAAGGGAGAGAAGGAGGGAAAGAAGGATTACAGTCAGATAAGGATGGAAGGCTAGACAGAGACAAGCAGAAAGATTTCAAATGTGTATTTCACCTACAACGATGGTGCTACCCACCCTGCCTGCTCGCTCTTCCCCTCACTCACAGGAGTAGGAGTCACGTGCGGGCAGGAACGCCAGGTCTATTTTTTCTAGAACTGCCAAGATGCTGAACTACACTAGAGAAAACCCACCTCGTGCCTGATGAGCCCTGGTGCAATGCCTCCCCTCCTCAACCCCACTGACCAGTCCCTGAATACATTTTCATTCCCTCCACCCCCAGAGGATCTTCCGAGCCATTTTCACTAAAGTCCCTAACCCTACCTCTGCCCCCATTCTCAGTCATTAAATTCCTCCACTCAAGAGGTAGCTCTTGGCCATCTCTTGAATGCCAGGTAAATACTAGGTTTGGGGGACAGTGTCTTCCCTCAGGGAGCTCACGGTGGCAGGCGAGGGGGCAGTTAGGCTATGGTGTTACTGGGTTCTGAGGGAGGAAGTCTCAGGGGCTACAGGAGCTGGGACTGACACCCAAAGAAGTGCACTTCTCACGATGACGCGTTCTGGTCTGCTGTGCTGTTTATCGTCTCTCTCTTCTCCATTTAACTCTAAGCTCCCCGAGGGTAGGGATCTTTGTTCTTTTTTATTGATCAAATCCCTAGTTGTCTAGAACAGTACCTGACATGCAACAGGCATCCCGTGAGCAGCTAAATAAATTTGGAAAGTACTGGATTAAAGAAAGATAATCAGGCTTCTCACTGCAGAACCCCTTAGAGCCTTCAGTTTGCTAGCGTGCCCTGTGAATCTGAGGGAAGGCACACCAACAACTTACTTGACCACAAACAGAACCCTTTTGCCCCCAGATGGAAGGGCCTTCCAGGCTGCAGGGACAGCATGAGCAGAGGCCGTGAGGGCAGAACAGCACAGAGCACTGGGGAGCAGTGGGGGAGCACAGAGGATCTGACTGGCCAATGCGAGGGAGGGAAGAGAGAGAAGCACACTCCCCCACCCCACCCCTGCCTGCCCTACCCAGCAGCCCGTTCTGGTGTCTCACAGGGTGACAGCGGTGGGCCCCTCATGTATCACTCTGACCAGTGGCAAGTGGTGGGCATCGTGAGCTGGGGCCACGGCTGTGGGAGCCCCAGTACCCCAGGAGTATACACCAAGGTCACGGCCTATCTTAATTGGATCTACAGTGTCCGGAAGGTAAGCCCCACCTGTGTGCCCTCCCTCCCTTCCTCTACCCTAAAGGTACCAAACCATCCTTAGCTTTGACTTAAATGGCTCTGAGATGACCCCTTACCTCCTAAATAATTTTCCCCACCAGTGACAACCTGAGATTCCACAGGAAGAGGGGAAATTCCTTAGATCTGAGATTCCAAATCCATGCAAGCGCCTTAGAGTATAGAACACACCCAGCTTTATCATTCTCTGTTCTCTGGCACACAGTTTCCAGACTCCGTTAAGGAGGGTAGAAAGGCTTAAGAAACTTCCCCGGAGAAGAGAGGGAGGAGCAAAGAGCCTCAGGAAAGGCAGGCTAATTTTGCACACATCACCACCTTGTCCACTTTCAAATCATCTCTTTGTTGGTCTCTTGTCGTAGTCTGAGCCGTGACTCATAGCTGCCGCCCCCTCCATACTGCTGGAAACTGCCTCCCCCTGTCCTGCCTACCTGGGGATCCTGCAGAAGTCAGAGCAAGAGCCCCCTTGGGCACACCTCTCTGCCCACAGCATCAGCATTTCTTGGTGCAGCAAAGGGCCTCTGTTCCTGTAAAAGACCTCACAGCCCACAGTCACCCAAAAGGAAGTCAGCAGCCCCAGCTCCACCACCCTTGGGGCTCCTGGCGTCCCAAGGAGAAAGACACAGCCCACTGAACAGGCCAGACTTCCAGCCAAGGTCTCAGAAGACATTGCTAAGTCAAGAAGGAACTTCCTACTCTGCTGAATGGAAGGTGACTCTCCAGTGAGAACTCAGATGACCAAGGGCTGGAGTGGAAGGAGAAAAGGGTCTGAGCCAGTCCTCTCCTCCACCCATCCCCAAGCCCACCCAAGCAAGAAACCAGTTGTAATGTAAAATGCACTGTCCTGCTATTGGCACAACTGCTATTACTTGCTGTTATGACTATTAGCTCTATGGCTGCTGCTATTAAACGGGTGTGTGAAGTCTTTGACACAGGAGGACTGGGCTGTATGCTAAGAACTGAGCTAGGACCTACTGTATCATTCTTGAGCCTGGTTATGAAAAGATCTTGGGGAGACGACTGATTCTTAAACAAGGGAAAAGGAGACCCAAAGTCCAGAGAGTACACCTATGACTCGGGAGGGAAAGGATTTAGGTACTCAAGGATGACAGTAAGTCATGGCTCCCCCAGTGGCTGGAAAGAGATACTGCACCTCTGAGCCCTTCCACCTAGAGAGCCCAAGAGTTGTTGCTTTCATTCTTTAAAAAAAAAAAAAAGACATTTATCACCTGCGAAGTCTGACGTGGTCCCTAAGTGGGGTTCTGAGGACATAAGCATAAGTCCTGCACTCAAACGGTCACAGAATTAAGCCCCATGAACTTCTCTGGCCACTGTATGGGGGCCCAGATATTCTGAGGACACTCGGTCAGATCTTAAATATACGTGATAATGCTTTACTAGGTTCTCAGGAAATAACAGAAATCCTCAAAGACCAAATAAAAATATGAATAAACAAGCAAATAACCAAAACAAAACTATCAGAATCGTGAGCTGAAATAAAAGTAGAGATCTGGGAGCAACAGCTAAACTAAAATCTTGGGTTGTCCGAGGGACCAAGACCTTTTTGAAAGTTGAGATCAGAACTAAACCCAGACCCAGGGCTCACCATCAAAGATCAGCCAAGATTTTTTAAAAAGAAAACCCCAGGAGTGGGAATCATCAAAAGTGGCAAATTTAGAACTCCACGGACCTTAGACGTTAGAATTATCAGATTATCAGAAAAACTGATACTGTAGAATATTTCTATGTGCCAGACGCTATTCCAAGCGCTTCACAGTGTACTGACTGAGTCATTTAAGACTCACACAAACCTACAAGAGCGGTGCCGTTCATACCCCATCCCCATTTCAGGGGTAAGAAAACAAAGGCTCGGGGCGCCTGGGTGGCTCAGTCGTTGAGTGTCTGCCTTCGGCTCAGGGCGTGATCCTGGCGTTATGGGATCGAGCCCCACATCAGGCACCTCCACTGGGAGCCTGCTTCTTCCTCTCCCACTCCCCCTGCTTGTGTTCCCTCTCTCGCTGGCTGTCTCTCTCTCTGTCAAATAAATAAATAAAATCTTTAAAAAAAAAAAAAAAAAAAAAAAAAAAAAAAACCCTGCTTGTGTTCCCTCTCTCGCTGGCTGTCTCTCTCTCTGTCAAATAAATAAATAAAATCTTTAAAAAAAAAAAAAAAAAAAAAAAGAAAACAAAGGCTCAACGAGGCTAAGTATCTTGCCTGAGGTTACATATGGGTAAGGTGAACATGAGCATTCTGACTCCAATGTTCACGCTATAAACGATCACACTATAGGACCGCCAGTAATTTACGAATCTTCAAATAAATTTGAAATGGGTACTTTTCCACATTTTAAGATATTCTTAAATACTTTTAATTTAAAAACCCACATAAAATTTACTATCAACCATTTATAAGTATACGGTTCAATGGTATTAAGGACATTCACACTGTTATGCAACCATCACCACCATCCATCTCCAAGGCTGTTTTTCCCTTCCAGAACTCTGTACCCATTAAACAATAACTCTCCATTTCTTCCTACCCTGAAATACTGGAAGCCACCTGTCTACCTTCTGTCTCTATGAAGCTGACTACTCTAGGTACCTCCTCTAAGTGGAATCATATAGTGTTTGCCTTTTTTGTGCCTGGCTTATTTCACCTAGCATAGTGTCTTCAAGGTTCATCCACGGTTGTAGCTTGTGTCAGATTTTCCTTCCTTTTTAAGGCTGAATAATATTCCATTATTTATACCACATTTTGTTTATTCATTCATCCATCAACTGACATCTGGGTTGCTTCTACCTTTTGGCTATTGTGAATAATGCTGCTGTGAGCGTGACTGTACAAACAGCTCTTCAAGACCCTGCTTTCGATCCTTTGGGTGTATACCCAGAAGTAGAATTGCTGGATCACATGGTATCTGTTTTTAATTTTTTATTGTTTTCCATAAGGATCACACCATTTTACAGTCCCACCAACAGTGCACAACAGTTCCAATTTCTCCACATTCTCACCAGTGCTTATTTTCTGTTAAAAAAAAAAAAAACAAGTATTTTAATAATCAAGCAAATGTGACAGGTAGATTTGAAGATGAACCAAATAGAGCTCTTAGAAACAAGAACTATAATTATTAAAATAAAAAACTGAATGTTTGCAGTAAATAGCATTTCAGACATAGATTAAGAAAGGTAAGGTAGATTGAAGAAGTTACTAAGTTTGCTGCAGAAAGAGATAAGGGGATAAAATACACGTATAGAGGGGGGCGCCTGGGTGGCTCAGTTGGTTAAGGTCTGCCTTCGGCACAGATCATGATCCCAGGGTCCTGGGATCCAGCCCTGCATCGGGCTCCCTGCTCAGCAGGGAGTCTGCTTCTCCCTCTCCCTCTGTGTGTACTCACGTGCGCCCGCTCTCTCTCAAATAAATAAAATCTCTAAATATATATATACAAAATCAAGGCTATGGACAGTGGAGGCTAGAATAAAAAGGTCTAACATATCCAGTTAAAGCCTCAGAGGGAGAAAAGAGAAATATGAAGGAAAAACAACATCTAAAGACATAACAGCTGAGAATGTCCAGAACTCATTAGATGCGTGACTCCTCACATAGAGTATTTGCCACTATAGTGTATACACGCATACAACCAACGGGGAAACATTCGAATAAATCCTCACCTAGGCACGTGACTGAGAAGCTTCAGAACACCAGAAATGAACAGAAACTCTTTAAAGCAGCCAGAGAAACCACCCAGACTGCCTCCAACCATAAACATACCATAGTCAGGGGCACCTGGGTGGCTCAGTCAGTTGAGCATCCGTCTCTTGGCTTTGGCTCCGGTCGTGGTCTAGGGGTCATGGGATCAAGCCCCTCATCAGGCTCTGCACTGAGCGTGGAGCTTGCTTGAGATTCTCTCTCTCCTCTCCCTCTGCCCCTCCACTCGTGCTCTCTCTCACTTGCTCTCTCTCTCTCAAAACAAAAAAATAAATAAAAATTAAAAGACACCACAGTTAGACTGCCAGCAGACTCCCCCACAGCAGTAAAGGAACCAAAAGACTCTATCTCCATGAGCCGAGACAATAGAGAACTGTGAATCCTACAAAACTGCCTTTTAGATTTAAGGCATTTTCAGGAAAACAATAGCGTTTACTACCAACAGGTCTTCTCTAAAGGAAAATCTCAAGTATGTACCTTTTTTCCAAATTCCAGTTAGTTAACATCGAGTGTGATATTAGTTCCAGGTGTACAATATAGTGATTCAACACTTCCATACATCACCCTGTGCTCATCACGACAAGTGTCCTCCTTAATCCCCATCACCTAGTTCACCCATCCCCCCACCCACCTCCCCTCTGGTAACCATCAGTTTGTTCTCCCTAGTTAAGAGTCTGTTGCTTCGTTTGCCTCTCTTTTTCCCCTTTGTTCATCTGTCTCATTTCTTAAATTCCTCATATAAGTGAAATCATATGGTATTTGTCTTTCTCTGAATAACTTATTTCACTTAGCACAATACTCTCTAGCTCCACCCATATTGTTGCAAATGGCAGGATTTCATTCTTTTTCATGGCTAATATTCCATTATACACACACACACACACACACACACACACACACACACATCTTCTTTATCGATGGACACTGGGCTGTTTCCATATGTTGGCTATCATAAATAATGCTGCTATAAACCTCAGGGTGCATGTATTCCTTCAAATTAGTATTTTTGTGTCCTTTGGGTAAATTCAAGTATGTACTTTAGAAAGAAGAAAAACGATCCTCCTAGGAAGAAGGGAGATACAAGAAGACATAGTGAAGCACCTGGTAAAAATGTACATAAATCTAAACGAGCTTTGTCTACGTAAAATTGCATCTAGTTTGTGGGTTAATTTTTTTAAACCTAACTAAAATACAGGATAACAATACCAGGTAAGTCAGGACAAGAGAGCTGGGAGTTAAAATATTCTAAAGTTCTAAAATTGTTCAAGAAGTTTAAATATTGAATAAAGTTATGTTACAGAAAGTGTGTGTACTATATTTTAAGGGGTCAGAAGAGAAACCACCAAAAGAATGGAAATAAAGTGTTTAGCTTCCAAGATAATAAAAACAAGAAATATTTTAAGGAAAAGCAAACAGAAAATATAATCTCGGAGGAAAGACAAAAAGACTGAAAAAGAGAGAAAGCACAGAAAAATGGAACAAAATGTACAAAGTAAGATGGTAAAAATAAGAGTTATCAATAATCACAATAAATGTTAAACTCACCAACTAATATATAGAGTGAATCAAGTGAGATAAAAATGTAAAATCAAGCTATGGCTATCTGTAAGAGACACACCCAAAACATTAGGTTATGGGACCATTAAAAATAAAAAAGATTGAAAAAGTTCTAGAACACAAGCACTTTACCAAATTTAAGCTGGAAAAGCTATATAACATTTTTTAAAAATAGGGATTTAGGACAAAAAGACAAAACTGACTTTAGGATAAAGAGAGTCATTAGATAGTCATAAAAGGATCAATTCACCAGGAAGATAGAGTAAGTTAAAACCTGTAAACAAAAAGAAAAAAGAAAGGAAAAAAACCACAATCCCTTTGTCACCACTGGAGTTGGCTGTCATACCAGGTCCTTACTCTGAAATAGCATTCAAAGATGGGGCGGGGGAGGGGGGAATAAGCAACATTCTGCTTCACCACAGAAATCTACCTCCAGGTAACAAGGTGGCTCAAGGTATTGAGGAGAAGCTCTTCTTTACACAAAAAATATAGCTGATCAAGATGGGTGAATGATAGAAAATTTGCAACCTCTGATGAAATAATGGATTCAGGCAAGAATCATCACTGGAGGTGAAAAGCATTAAGCGAAAGGTTTATGGAGAACTGGAGAGTTGCTTAAATGCCCGAGTATCACCCTCCAGATTCTTTTCTAATCTCAAGAGAAAAATCTAACTTTAAAATCAAGGAATCAGGGGCGCCTGGGTGGCACAGCGGTTAAGCGTCTGCCTTCGGCTCAGGGCATGATCCCGGAGTTATGGGATCGAGCCCCACATCAGGCTCCTCCGCTGTGAGCCTGCTTCTTCCTCTCCCACTCCCCCTGCTTGTGTTCCCTCTCTCGCTGGCTGTCTCTATCTCTGTCGAATAAATAAATAAAATCTTTAAAAAAAATAAAAATAAAAAAAAATAAAATAAAATCAAGGAATCAGGTTGCCATCATTCTGGCCACTAACAGTGGAATAATGAGATACTGTGTGCCTCCCGAGGTGAATATAAAGTATGACTTCTGCACCACTTCAAGACCCCTTATCGAAAATGCTTAATCTACACCTTTACATCTAATTTCCAGCTTATAGGAAATATATAAGTTAGAAGAAGGAGTTAAATGACATCACTTGGAAGCGAGCAGATAAATCCAGAAGGTGAGACACTCAACCACACAGGTGACCCAATCTCTTCCATAAGTCAAAGTCACGAAATACTCTTAAGAGGCATAGTAACAAAATACCAGCTCTCTTATTGGGTCTTGAATTGAAAAGATTAGCCGCAGAAGACATCTGGGCAAAGGGGCAACTGGGGAAATGTGAGTAGGATCTGGGGATTAAATGAGAGTAAGGAACCGTTCATTATGCGTGACAATTTTATTTATTTTTTAAGATTTTATTTATTTATTTGACAGAGATAGAGACAGCCAACGAGAGAGGGAACACAAGCAGGGGGAGTGGGAGAGGAAGAAGCCGGCTCATAGCGGAGGAGCCTGATGTGGGGCTCGATCCCATAACGCCGGGATCCACACCCACACACCGAAGGCAGACGCTTAACCGCTGTGCCACCCAGGCGCCCCGACAATTTTATTATACTTCATAAAAATATCCTTAATTTTAGACATGCATGCAGAAATATTTGGGACAAACTGACATGAAGTTGTAATTTACTTCAGGAAAAACACAACAGTTAAGCAGATATGACAAAATGTCATCAAGTATGAAATTGAAGTGATGTTTACTATTCTTTCTACTTTTCTATATATTTGAAATGTTTCTCAGTGAATAGGTTTTTCTTACTCCTAGAAACAGAATATACAATAGCCCTAAAAGAACGAACAGAACTACGAGGAGAAACTGATAAAACCACCATCACAGAGGAAGACTGCAGCATACTTCTCTCAATTATTGATTTAGGTCGAGCAGGTAAAATATCAGTAGAGAAGATGGAATAATATGATTAGCGTGCTTAATAGCTGTAGAATCTTGCACTAAACACTTAGAAAATAAATATCCTTCTCAAGCACATTTGTAAAAATTAGACTATATACTAGGCCGTAAGGTAAGTCTCAACACATTTCCAAAGTAGTATGGGCACCCACCAGACCCAGTTTTGTGCTCCCATCAATCTCCAACCCAGCCTTGCCTACGTCCCCCATCCTCCCACCTCTAAGTCTGGCTTCCTGCCTTGCATGGACCCAGCTCTGGCCCCTTTCATTTCCATGGTTCTAAAGCCCTGGTAACTGCCATCATTTCTAACACCACACCAGTCCCACCCTCCCCACCTGGGGCCAGGGCTGGGCTTTGGCTTAGGTGGTCTTCATCTCACCCACCATGCTGGAAGCCACAGTAGCTCCGGCACCCAGAGCCAGCAGACTGCACCCACAGAGCCCTGGCTTCCCCAGGGCTGCCTGGAAAGGCTGAGTAACATAAGATGGAAATTATTATCTACAGGACAAACATTGAATAATGGAAGACAGGAGACAGGACGGAGCCGGCAGATAAATTACTCATCCTTCTTCCCAGGATGGAACTATTTGGAGAAGCCCTAGTTCCCCAGGGACAGTCCTGTGATTCAGCTGATGGAGTTGTGGTCAGCTCAGGAACACCTCACCTTGTGCTGGCTTTCTCCCTCTCCCTGCCTCACAGCCCTTTCCCCCCGACTCCTGCTTCCCTGCGATGGAACCCCATGAGAAAGTGTTAAGTTGTGCCTTTAATTTAGACAAGTTTTCTAAGAAACCTAGGCTAAGACTCAGCGCTCTGACTGTATGCTATTAAAGCAAGAGCAAACAACACCTGGGTGGCTCAGTCAGTTAAGTGTCCAACTTCAGCTCAGGTATCGATCTCAGGGTCCTGGGATAGAGCCCTATGTCAGGCTCCCCGCTCAGGGGGCGACCGTTTGTCCCTCCGCCTCTGCCCCTCCCTCCCCCCCACACTCAGTCACACAAACGCGTATATGCTCTCTCTCTCAAATAAATAAATAAAATCTTAAAATATATATATATATATATATATATATATATATATATAGGGGCGCCTGGGTGGCTCAGTCGTTAAGCGTCTGCCTTCAGCTCAGGGCGTGATCCCGGCATTCTGGGATCGAGCCCCACATCAGGCTCCTCCACTGGGAGCCTGCTATCTTCCTCTCCCACTTCCCCTGCTTGTGTTCCCTCTCTAACTGGCTGTCTCTCTCTGTCAAATAAATAAATAAAATCTTTAAATAAATAAAAATATAGGGGCGCCTGGGTGGCACAGCGGTTAAGCGTCTGCCTTCGGCTCAGGGCGTGATCCCGGCATTCTGGGATCGAGCCCCACATCAGGCTCCTCTGCTATAAGCCGGCTTCTTCCTCTCCCACTCCCCCTGCTTGTGTTCCCTCTCTCACTGGCTGTCTCTATCTCTGTCAAATAAATAAGTAAAATCTTTAAAAAATAAGTAAATAAATAAATAAAAATATAAAATACAAATGTGATGTTTAAAAGACTTCTAAATAATTCATAGGTCAAAAAAGAAGTTCTAAAGTTTACTTAAAATAGATCAAAAATATATCATCTATTATATACATATATAGACAGATATAGCTATCCATGTGCATATATTCACGGAATGTTCTAGGGTGACATTCAGCAGCTAACCTGAGCATGTGCAGAGCCAGGTCTACTTTTGCATTCCAGAGTCAGAGCATAAGTGATTCAATTGCGAAGGCCAAGAGGGAGCCGGGAATTACACCATGGCTAACACAGAGACTCTCACAGCAGAGCCTCCTCATCTCTGGAAGGGAGGGTGTGGAAAGGAAGTTGGTGGGTAGAGAAGATTCCTTCCTCTTCCACAAGGAAGGAAGCCAGCTGAATCCCAGAGAGATGAGCCTGAAGCCAGAGCAGGGGCTTGGCTCTCGCAGCTCCGGGTCCAGAGCTATCTCCACGAGAGAGCCCTCCGTGAAAGCAAGCCATCCCAGGGATCGTGACAGAGCCCAGAGTGTGAACCTGCGCCCTGGGCCGGGAAGGGGGGGGGGGGGCAGCCCAGAGCATCAGTGCAGTAGCGGGAGCTCAGGGGAGAATTCACACATGATGTGCAGAGCACTGCAATCCAGGTGTGTGTAAATGCCACGGACAGCGGCATCTGAAACAGAACTAACGGCCAAATTAGGTGAATCCAGCAGGGCGGGGTTGCGGCAACAAAGGCAGGGCAGGGAGAAGCCCCGTGCTCCAAGGACAGTGAGAGGGGACAGAATAAGAAGTCGAGAGGAGCTATAAGATGGCTTGGCAGCAAAGAGGATCTGGGCTTTAGAGGCAGGCACACCGCGACTCAAAACTGTGTGTTTACTGTGAATGGATTACATAAATTAAACAATGCTGGAGATTCAGAGTCAACGATCCCCCCTTCAATCCCCAGCCTCCCTCCTAGAGGCAACCACTGATCTCAGCTGGATGTGTATCTTTCCAGACTCTTTACAAATACTGAACATCTCTGGGTCTCCATTTCCTCATCTGTAAAATGGGACTAACAATAACAGTTCATCCCCCGCAGGGGTGCCCTGAGGGCTAAATGACTGAATACATGTGAAGTATTCGGAGAAGGGCCCAGTCCAGCAAGCACTCAGTGTACGGTAGCGACTAGCATATTAGCATCTACAAACATCCATAAATGGTTGTTTACTTGTTTCACAAAATGCACGGGGTTTAAATTCTAGCTCTGCTGCCTAAGTTACATCTTTAGGAAGCTGTTTCAGGTTTTTTGGGTTTTTTTTGTTTTTTGGGGTTTTTTTTTTTTAACTTCTCAGTGCTTTGCTTTTATCACGAGTAAAATGGGGACAATTATACTTGCCTTCCAGGAATAGAATGAGACTTCAATATGTTACAGGAAGGTGACTTGGGACGCTAGGGATTCAATTCATGTTTGCCTGCGTCATTACTATACAGCGTTAGGGGCTCTCCTGCCTGCTCCCAGAGGCCTCCACACTTCCTGGTTCGGGCCAAAGACGAGGGAGAACAATGGCAAGACAAAGCCCTGCTTTTCTAACCCTCCTGCAGGCAAAGCCAGGGAGAGAAGCTGGTTCAGGCCAGGGACCCACAGCTGCCTCTAGTTTGAGACGTACTTGTAGAACGCGCACACGAATCACCGGAGAAACTTGCTACAGAGCAAATTCTGCTTCAGTAGATGGGAGGTGGGACCTGAAATCCTTTCTAACAAGCTGACTGGGACTGCTCATGCTGCTGGTCCGCAGACCACACTTGAAGAAGCCAGGGCCCACCTGAAAGCCATCCACAGATGCTCTGTCTTGTCAAGGGCTCAGACAACTGAACTTGAAGTCCACTCTGGCCCCAAGGGGCTGCCCTCCCTCTGGGCAGGACTGGCACATCCTTAGAGACCCCAGGCCTCTGCAGATCCCATCCCTTCAAAGAAAGGGGGGGTGGGATCTAGATTTCCCCAGAGAATAGACACAGCCCTTGTTCCCATGAAATTTACATCCTACAGAAGACACACAATAAATAAGTAAACAGATATATGTCTGCTAGAGATAAATGCTTTGAAATAAAGCAGGATAAGGAAAAAGTATCTGCACTGGTGGGAGATGTTATTGTAGATATGATAGCCAAGGAAATCTTCTCTGGGGAGATGACATTTGAGCAGAGACGTGATTAGAATACAAGAATGATTCCTGTGAGTATCCAAGGGAAGAGCACGTGCAAAGGTCCTGAGACAAAAGGAGGCTGATGTTTGAGGCTCAGCAAGGAGAACAACGAGGCTGCATTAGCAGGAAAAAGAAGATATCAAAGGGGCAACAGGGGGGTGCCTGGATGGCTCAGTCAGTTAAGCATCTGCCTTCAGCTCAGGTCATGATCCCAGGGTCCTGGGATCCAGCCCTACATCAGGCTCCTGGCTCAGCTGGGAGTCTGCTTCTCCCTCTCCCTCTGCCTCCCTACCCCTGCTCGCAGTCTCTCTCTCTCTCTTTTTGAAATAAATAAATAAAATCTTCAAAAAAAAAAAAAAGGCAACAGGGTCAGAACAATAGAGCCTTCTGGGCAATTATGAGGAATAAGGTAAACTGAAAGGTTCTGAGCAATAAAAGTACGATTTTTTTGGTAATTTTTTAAGATGTCCTTTACGTACAAAATTCATAATTTTTAGTGTAGAGTTCTACCAATTCTGACAACCGTATACACGCAAGCAACCACAGCTCCATCACCCCCAAAAGCCTCTCTTGCCCTTTAGAGCGTTCCCCACCCTCACCTATAGCCCCCATCAACCACTCGTCTGTTTTCTGTCTTTACAGTGTTGCATTTCCCAAGACCGCACAGAAATGGAACAATCCAGTAGGTACTTTCTCGAACCTGACTTCTTTCACTTAGCATAATGCATTAGAGGTTCATCGATATTGGCACACAGAGCTTTTTATTCCTGAAGGGTACGCCACAGGATGGATTTTGTCCATCCATTCACCAGCTCAAGGACATTTAGATTTGGCAACGACAAGCAACGCTTCTATAAACACGTGTGTCCAGATTTCAACGTGACTGGAAGTTTTCGCCAATTTCTTCTGACAAAGAGGGACAGTAAATTCACTCTCCCCTCTGAAACAACTCAAAAACTGGGGACAGAATGGCTTTCGGACCCAGGACACGAGGCAGCACGGGGCAGTGATCTCTGAGGGCCGAGAAACCCACGAAGCGCGCCCCACATCTACTACAGGACAGGAGGGGGAGCCAGGCAGCGCCTGGCAACCCGCGGGACTCGCCGACACGGGGGTACAAGGCCGGTAGGGCTCACCTCGCCAAGTCCAAGTCCGGGGGCAGAGCGAGCTTCACAGCGGGAACGCCGGACACCCGCAGAGGGGCCCTGGGCGTCTTGGCTTATCGTGCAGGCCCGCGTGCGAGGAAACCACCTGCGGCTGCGGAAGAGCCGCCGGAGAAGGAGAGGGTGGCCAGACCAGCCGCTGGCGCTCACGCGGGCCCGGAATAGGACCTTTGCCACCAACTTCGGCATTCGTGGCACATGGGACGGGTGTTCAAAGCGCGTTGCCTCAGGAGCGGGGCGAAATCAGCTCTCGGTGAAAGTCTGCCCTGTCAGCCCCAGGAACACCTCCCCACGCCTTTCCACTGGGTCTTGCTGGCGTCACGTGGGCTCCTCCCACAGTATCTGCCGAAGACTCGCGAGAAGTCAGTCAGCCATGAGTATCAGCCTAAGACTCGCGAGGATCCTGGGCAGGTGTCTGGCCCTGTGAATGATAATTGCCTTCACCTTCCGGTTTCTCATCAACTCGGAAAGCTGCCGGGTGTAGCCGGGGTCCCCTCCCTGTATCGCGGCCTGGAAATCCTCTCCAGGCTGTAAACTCGGCCAGTTGTAGGGCTCCCTCGCTTGTTGTCCCTCTCAGGCACCTCCGTCCTCCAATCCCTGTGGTCCTCCATCTGAAAACCACCATATTGTCTACTGTTTCCAGTTCCGTAGGTGCTTTAGGTGCAAGGGTACATGGTCCCCAAGTCTCTGTTTTGTCTGGAAGCGCAGATGACATCATCTCAGCTTGTTTTGAAAAGACCGCTCAAGAGACCAGACCGAGGACGGGCTTGGGCAGAAGCAGGAGGAGCAGTGGGGAAGATACTGTGGGGATCCAGGTGAGAGCCGATGGCAGCCTGTTCCAGGATTACACCGATGGTGGGGGTAACCGGTGATGGAGTTCAGGGCGTATTTGGAACATAAAGCTGATGAGATTTGCTGATCAAAGGGTTTCCAGTGTGAGAGAAGATAGGCAGGGATAGTAAACTCTACCCTTGCTGGCCTGAACACATTCATACATGTCCCCAATGCCTTTCCAGCCTGGCCAGAAACTCTTCTGAAGGTAGGAGTGCTTGGGTAATCCATGTTCAGATCATTTAAGATCGACAATATGAAATGGGCATGGGTAGGGTCATTCCTGAGGTATAAACCAAAGCTTCTTTCCTCTTCTACCGCCAGACAGCTTGTGCCCTGGAACAGCCAGATGGAGGGACCAGCCAAGCAAAGCCCTGGGTGCTTATACACCAGGCAGTATTTTCCCTGTGCTTTTTCTCTTCAAGGTTGCCTTCTTTCATTTGAAGCAGATTTTACCTGTTTCCAAATGTTAACCTGGGGCAGGAGGCCTGGGGAAGGGGGAGATGCGATGGCATTTAGTGGTACCAGGATCATTACCAAGGTCAGCAGCCCAGGGAGGGCCCTGGCAATGACTCCAGTATTCAAGGGCCAACTTTCCAACTTCTCCAGAGAAGAATTCCACACCAATACTTGAATGCCTGGGAACATACCACACATTCTTCGACATTTTCCATGTGATCCTACCTAGGCAGGTAACATTTTAGACAAGGAGACTGGCGCTCAGGGAAATAAAGGAATTTGTCCCTATTAACAGCTGGCAAGTAATAAAACTAGAACCCAACTCCCAATAAGCCAAAGATGGAAACCCCACGCCATTTCTATTAAACATAATTTTTATTTCATCCAAGGCAAAGCTAAATAAAATTCTACAACGCCAAATATGTTATAAAGGCAAGATCGTTGATCACATCCGTTCTGTGCTTGAACACAAGTCATTGCTGGGCGTGTGCACATCTGTGCCTCCCAGAGGCACCCATGGACCAGAGGCCTCCCAGACCCATTGCTGCATTGTTTTGATCGATAGTTACATTTAAAAATTGACTATGGGTATTGTCATCCAAGCCAAAGGAATACACCATGCATAAGATAGTCAAAAGCTCTGAATATCAGGTGGGAGGTGGGAGGGGAGGGACTCCAACCTCGGACACAGTAAGGTGAAGCAAGCAGTAGGGTTTTCTCGAGAAGTTCCCCTCCTTGTCCTCCCTCCCCCAGCACTCCTGGCAGCTGTCCATAACAGTGGGAGGGAGTCATGGAGTTATGGAACCTAAGTGCATGGCTGGTCGTCCCCCTCAGTCTCTTATCCTTTCTCAGGCTCCTGGTGTCCCAACAGGTATAGTTCAGGCCAGGGAAGATGGCTCCCCAAATGTGCTGAGTCTCCCCCATCTCAGGCACACATATGTCCATACATCCCCACTGCCATGCACAGCCCCCCAGGCCACAGCATGCGTCTCCACCCACACACCCTCATCTGACACCATCTCAGGGGCACACTGTCACACCCCTCGCTTCATCTCCAGCTCTGGTCAGCCAGCCACGTGGGAAAAGCCTGAGCTCCACTGGCCCCCGCTCCCAGACTCTAGCCTTCCAGGTTCATTCTGATGGCCTTTTGCTCAATTCCCACCCAGGGAGAAACCCAAGGCCTTCAATGCTGGGGTCCCGTTTTGAGGTCAAAGATGGGGAGCTGGGAAAGACTCTGTCTTTGGTCTCACTGACTTTACTGTCAGCACAGCTGCATGCCTCCAGGGCTCCCAAGATCAATTCTGTAAATGGCTCTCTCTAGCCCACAAGCCCTGGAAACACCCTCACCAGGCCTGGAGATCTGCACGCACTGAGGCTCTGCCTGGGAAGGTGGTTTTGCCCATAGACATTCTGTTGCAAATCCATGCCAGTGTTCCTCCATGGGCATCAATCACCTCGCACTGGGGCCGAACACTTCTCTGTTGTGGGGGTGAAATAGAGCATTCTTCACTCACTAAATGCCCATAGGGCCCCCAGGCATTGAGGCTACCAAAAATGTGTCCCTACAGTCCCTATTATACCACCTCTATTACAAACTCCCAAACAAAAGCCAGGGATAAGAAACTTTAAGCATCAGAGCCAAGGCTTCTAATATTACAAAGACTAAAATAATTCCAAGGGGGAGGAGTGGGAAGAGAGAGAAAGCAAGAGTGAGTGAGAAAGTGCATGCGTGCGTGTGCATGTGTGTGAGTCCGTGTGTGTGTCTCCTAGGGATGGGACACAGAGGTGAGGACAGGACAGACTTGGAACAATTCCTCCCATTATAATGCCTGGCCTCCTAGATCCCTTTCCAAGCCAAAAAGATTTTTTTGAACAAAAACTCGCCAAGCCCCACAACAATCCTGGGAGGTAAGGTACATATGATTACACTCACTTTATAGATGGGAAAAGCTGAGCCCAGAGAAGATGAGTGACCCACCCATCAGTCAACAGTAGACCCAGGAGTGGAGAGGACGGCGCTTCCCCCCACACACACACCCCTGCTCTATATGCCCTGGCCTCCTCTGAAGAGAGTAAGAGGAGCCCAGGTGATTCAGCTCGTTCAAATGCTGGAACTGGGAAGGGGGAAGAAAGCAGTTTTCGGGAAGGTAGTCACGAGAAGTTTTCCAAACGGCTGGTAGCTCTGGTCTGTCTGCTCCCGAACCGGGAAAATCGGAGTGTGAGCCTAGGGTTCTGGGGGGACAAGGATGGCAGTCCTGGAGGCAGAGCAGAGTGGGACCCTGCAAACCCATCAGGCAGGGTGAGGGCCACAGGCCACGGCCACAGCCAGGCACCTGCAGGAGCTGCTGCTCCTCACCCCCCCACCACCTCCAGCCTGGGGGGGCGGGGGGCTGCAGCCACTTTCTGACGGAGAATCCTGAGGCAGTCCCCAGAACCTCTGGGAAAGGGGGCCACCCCCCTCCCATCCCTCCCAGGCCCAGAGGACAGGGTATCAGAGAGGAAGGGAGCAGGAGCAGATGGTGGAGGTCTCCCTTAACACCGCACGGCTCCCTTCAACCCTCCCGCCCCATGGGGACACCACCACTGCGTTCCCTATCAGGGACCCCAACAGCTCCAAGATTCCATCACTGTCCAGGGGGCCATGGGTGGCGCCACCCCAGCTCCCTGGTCCCCAGCACGGCCTTGGGAGGCAGGTTGGGGACCCCTCATAGTAGTACACCAGAGCTGGCTGTCCCGCACAGGCTGGAGAGGAGACGGAGGGGATGAGCCAGGACGCGAGCAGCTAAGGCACAGTCCAGCCCCACACACACGGTGTGCAAACCAGTTCTTGGGAAAGCAACGGAAGATTGAGCACCCTTTCTCTGCTCCTCCCTAACCTTGGGGGGAGGAGGAGAGGGTGACACAGCTGAACAGGAAGCAGCCAGAAAACCCAAGGGCCCCCTCTTCTGAAACAAGAGGATCCCTGAGGTGAAAGCAAGCCCTTGACCCTGGGGTGGAGGTGAACAACCCTGGGCCAGGATAGAAGGTGTGATGGATGGGCAGGCGCACGGGAGGCGTGAACCCACAGGAGGGGAGGGTTTGAGGGAACAACACCTCAAGCAAGATGACACCACCTGCTCCATCTGGGAAAGAGGAGCGGGGGAGAGGCATGCTCAGGAGCTCCCAGGGGCAGCGATGGGCCCGCCATGCCGAGGAGAAGGGGCAACCAGCACTGATGGGGCTGGGGTGGGCATCCCAACGGCCAAGAGGCCCTGGACATGGGCTCGCCCACCTCTGCAGTCCTGGTTCCCCAAGGAGAAATGCTAGGAAAGGCATGGGCAGCACCCCAGTGCTCCAGGAAGGCTGGAGGGCCCCCCTCACAAGCCCCTCAGGAACTCAGAGATCAGAGGAGCAGCGAGGGGGGCCGGGACTCCCCAAGAGCAAGGTGGCCAGCCTGAGTTGGGAGGGTTCACAGACTCCAAGCAGCAGTGGGGCATGGAGATGGGGAGGGGGCTGCCAGACACCCTGTGAGGGGAGGAAGGGAAACGCCTTACTAGAGGGACCTGGGGGTAAGGTATCCATCGAAGCCTCTCACTGGAGGTCCCCCTCCATCAGGCTCCCACCCCCGATCTTGTACGGAGTCCTCTAGGCCACATCCACCACCAAAAAGGTTAGATCGCCACACTATTGTTCACTGGGGTCCAGCTACTGAGGAAGGCCACACTGATCCCCCCAAGCCTCTCTTAAAGAGAAATCTGGAGGAAAACCAAGGTATTGCTCATACAGGGTGAGGAAACTCAAGAAGACCCCAGCTACCCCAGGTGTCAGGGGACCCAGCCTCCACACCACCCAGCTCTCCTTTCCTTTCCTGAACTTTCCACAGACCCCCTCCCCTGGCCAACCCTCATCCCTGGGGAGCCCTGGCTGGGGGAAGGGGGGGCTGGCTGGGCAGGACCCCAGTTTCTCCCCAGAAAGACTACAGTTGGAGCCAAGCAGCAGGCGTCTCAGGCACGTGGGTTCACGGACATGGCTCAAGCATCAGTTCATCAACAGCAAGTGAGGCCCGGGTGGCTGCTTGGCCCCCAGCGGGGGCTCACACTTTGATTGGTGGTTTCTCTTCCGCCTTAGAGCCAGGCAACCCGTTCTCTGTGTTATCATTCCCTGAGGAACTCACGAGGCACTCCTTCCTGGAGAGGGAGAGAGGAGGAGAGGGCACTGGTGAGGTGGTGAGGAGAGAGGCCGGAGTAAGGGGTCAGCTGTGGACAGGAGCCTGGGCCCCGCCACCAGCCCTGTGCCCTCTCCCTGGCCTTCGGCCGGGCAAAGGTGGCAAGAGGTCAAGTCACCCAACCTCTCTGGGCCTCGGTTTCCTCATCTATAAAATGGATGTGGTGATGGCACCTTCTTCGTGGGGGGAGCACCTAGAACAGTGCCTGGCACGCAGACAGGACCCGGTAAGACCCACCATCTCCTAGTCGTCCCAGCGTGGCAGAAGGCAAGGTTACCAGGTACTGGTCCCAGGGATCAGCGCTCAGGGGAAGCCAAATCATGTGCATTCCCAGGCTGTGCCAACCCGGGGGGAAGGGGGCAGGCCAGCAGGCAGTATGGCAAGGGCAAAGAGCTCCCCCCAGACCCCCTTCCTGTCTGAGCTGGCTGTGACCAGAGGTAGAAGAATGCTCACGGAAGGAGCAGAGCAGGCAGACATCCCGGCAGCAAGGAAGGCAGGTGTGAGCAGAGTGTGGTGGGACGGGGGAGACAGCAGCGGGAAGAAGAGATGGTTACGTGGGAAGACACCCCCCGGGAGGCTCCCCAACCCGACCGCCCGGAGCTGGACATGCTCCAGAGTGAGTATGTCCCACGTCACGGGCAGCACCCGGGCTCTGCAGAGCTCTCAAGGGAAGACCTGACGGCTCCATCATGGCGTGCTTTCTGCTCCGGAAACTTCCAAGCCTGTTTCGCAGCTGCTGTAGCCAAACCATGTCAGCCTCCCCCTGGACGTGTGTAGCCAGCTTTGAGGCCTTCAGGAAGGACTTACTCTTTCATCCTCATCCATTTTGTCTTGTAAAATTTAGTCCATGGCTCCAGCCTATTGAGCTCCTCCTAGGTCCCAATTTTGTTCTCCTACCCAGTCACTAGGTTCCTGGAAACTTGGTTTCATTCCTGGTGTAATTTGAATCTTAATAACAACGAATAAGCAGAGCCCTGTGGCATACCACTAAAGACCACTGTTCATACAACTATTCAGATAAAGCTAGCTAGCTAGCTACACATCTCTATACCTAGGGTATAGTCAACCCAGACAATTCCTATCCACCTAGGTGTCCTCCCAAGCACTCCAAATTTTTTACTGAGAATCTACGGGGTACAAGCCCTGCGTCAGACTAGAAGGGTGCCTGCTCTCAGAAAATCTGCGGTCTTCCAGAGAATGGGACGTTAAATAAGTAACCACAATACAATGCGATGAATGACAGAACGAAGGGTTTACCAAGGACGCATCCACCCAGGGATCAGGGAGGGCTCTCCAGACATGTTGCAGAAATTGAGACCAAAAAAGATGAGCAGGAAAAGAGGAAGGGGGATCTGCCCACGAGTGGAAACCCTGAGATGCTGTCTAACACCTCCCTTCTTCTCGGGAAGCCACCCCATCTCTGCTGTTCATGCAGGCTTTCCTCATGCTCAGAGGACCCCTCTCAGGCTTCCCCGTGGTCTGTCTCCTCCAGCCTCCCCCGACCCGGTCCCTGTGCTCACCAAGGCCAGACCCTCTCTTCCAAAGCCCTCTGATCATGCCAGGCCCTGAAAGCCTTCCAGCTCCACTGCATCCAGGAAGAAAGCCAATCTCAGCCCAGACTCCCAGGTCCCCAGGGGTCTCCCCCCAATGCCCTCTGCAGGCTTGTTCTCTCCTTCCCCCTACCACACCCCCCACTCTCTCTCAACTGACAAAATGCCTTGTTCTCCAGACACATGTCTCTTCCTAGACTCTCCGCCTCTGCTCTCAGCAGTTCTGGAACCCCCTTCTCCTCACCCTCCCCAGGGCTTATAGTAGATCTGTATTGCAAGGCCTACCACAAACGTCCTTCAGCCAAAAATCCTTCCCTAGTGTTCCATCCTCTTCGGAACCCCTGAAGCATTCTATTGTACCTCTTTGCTGGCACCCAGCCTCTCTACCTCGTCTTACATTTATTTGCATACACACCCTGTCTTCTTTACTTAAGGGCAGAATCTCATTCCTTCCAGAATTTCCTACAGCACCTGGCACAGTGCCTTGTACACGCTACCTCAAAAATAGCCATCAAATGAAAGAAGGAATGAATGAACTCTGGATATACTCCCCGAATCAGTAGAGTATGGTGACAGTGGTTAAAGTTTTGAAACCAAACAAGCCAGGATGCAAATCTCAGGTCTATCATTTTCTAGCTGTGTGGCCTTGGGCAAAGTGCGTCACCACTCTGAGCCCCACCTTGCTCAACTGTAAAATAAAAATTATGGCTATTATATAAGTACCTGGCAGAGTGCCTAACACATGGTAGGTATTCAATGAATGACAAGAGGTGTCATCCTTAGCCATCTCCAGACCCACCAGCCCTAGCAAGAAAAGGTTTGGTGTACCTTGTTCTTTTTTTTTTTTTTTTTTAAGATTTTATTTATTTATTTGACAGAGAGGCAGCGAGAGAGGAAACACAAGCAGGGGGAGTGGGAGAGGGAGAAGCAGGCTTCCTGCTGAGCAGGGAGCCCAATGCGGGGCTCGATCCCAGGACCCCGGGATCATGACCTGAGCTGAAGGCAGACACTTAACGGCTGAGCCACCCAGGCACCCCTGGTCTGCCTTGTTCTCGATGAGCCCGTGGGGGCTCCCGAGGACCGCCGTTTTCTTTTCTAGGCGTTTTTAAACCACATGTTGAATACTCTGTTCTCCAGTTTTGCTAACCAGCTATAGCAAAACTGGTTATTAAAAAGAGAATTTGGTCTAACTCCATGCTCCGGGCCCCTCTCAAAATCTCCAAAACCCTGGCCATGATGTAGGGAGACAATCCAAGAGTTCTTCATCTCAGCCAGTGCCTCCCGCTCCCCCACCCAGTGCCGTCCCCTTCATCTCCCCCCTGCCTTCAGCTTCCCTCCCCTCTTACCAGCACGATTTCTGCCCTTTCCAGCCTAATTCCCTCTTCTCAACAAAGCAGAATGATGGAAACAGAAACAGCGGCTCTCCCTTCCCCCTTGCATCTCCTTGCCGCTACCCCCCTCTCTGCTCCAGTGCCTCCTCTCATCTTTCCTGCTGATAATACAACTTCCAGGGGCACCTGGGTGGCTCCGTCTGTTAAGTGTCTACCTGAGGTCCTGGGATGGAGTCCCGCATTGGGTTCCCTGCTCAGTGGGAAGTCTGCTTCTCCCTCTCTCTGCCCTTCCCCCCACTTGTGCTCTCTCTTGCTTTCTCTCTCTCTCAAATAAATAAATAAAATCTTTAAACAAAAATACAACCTCCAAATGCCTTTTTACATTCACTCCTGCTTCTCTGGAACCTGACACAGTTCTGGCAATTCTGAGCCTGGGACTCGTACCGTCTCGACCTCCCCATCTTTCCTCCCCTTCCCCCTTAGAAATGTCTGTCTCAAACCTGAGCTCGGCCTGGGGCTTCTGGAAGGCCCTATTGGCCTTTTTAGGTTTTTTTTCAGAGTCCTCCCATGTGAACTTCCAGAGTCTCACAGTAAGATTCCCATCTCTCTAGAGGGGTCTTCCCATTTTAGAGTTTTTGTACATGGAATCTTGCCTTTCTCTGATGAAAAAAAAAACAAGGCATCTAAATCTTTTGGTGGGACTTAGGTTGGGGAAGTACAAATGGAAAGAGAGAAGCTAATGGGATGGACAGGAAGGCAGCAGGATGAGGCAGAGCAAGTCCATGTACACAGGGAACTCAGTGTGCTCCATAAACACGCAGCGGGAGGGAGAGGAAGAGGGGCTGGGAGACAGGAAAGAGTGGTAGGAGTGGGAAGAGAGGATGGGATGGGGAGACGGACAGAAGGATGAAGGTGGATGGGGGCAGATGACAGTGGAATGAGATGATGCTGGGAACACCCACAACACAAGACAGGAGTGGGTGGTGGGCCGGTGGGAGGACAGCAGCGTGCAATGGAGTCAACTCACTTCTTCTCCTGAGTCTTCTTGATGATGAAGGCGATGAACTTCTTGACCAGCAGGATGAGGATGAGGAGCCCGATGACCCCACCCACGACGCCCAGGATAATGAGGGTCACGGTGTTGTCCACTTCTTCCACTGTATGGCCAGAGCAGGGAGAGAAGGGGGTGGGCGAGGGGAGCAGGAGTCCACTGGAGCCCAGCAGGATGGCAGCCCAATGGCTACAGCCCTCCAACCCGCCCCCACCCAGCCCCCAGCCCTCCCCAAGCCTTGCAGCAGGAAGCGGAAGATGGAACATGGCGCCTACCAGGCTAAGGCACAACACAAAGAGGTTCCTCCCCCACCCCCTCCACACACATACCCTCCCACAGACACACACACACAGTTCTGGAATAATTCAGACTCAGGGCCCACAGCGGGTTTGACTTGGCCCCCAAACACCCACATTAAAAATGTCATTGCCTCTTTCTGGGTCTTCTTTGTCCACACAGGAAAAATCAAGACTCTCCTTGTAACAACTTTTATGTGGCAAGTAGACTTTGGGGTCAGGGCGTCTGGATTCTAACTCCAGGATCTCGGCAGTCACTAATGGGCCTGTAACCCTGAGCTGGTCACTTAAGCCTTCTCCCTCAGTTTCCTCATCTGAAAACTGAACTCCTGACTTCCAGAACCTGCCCCACTCACCATCTCCCCACCTCTGCTGAGAAAATGCCATCCTTCCAGTTGTTCTGACCAAAATATTAAAGTCATCCTTGACCCCTCCCTTCTCCAAACCCCACATCCAATCCACCTGAGAATCCTAATGGCCCTAACCTAAAAATTCCAGAATCTGACCTCTCAGAACCACACTGGCTCAAGACATCCTGGCCTGGATGTTTGCAGGAGCCTCCTAACTGGACTCCTCGCTTCACTGTCTATTCTTGGCCCCCCAGAGAGCTCGTTCTGGGTTAACTCTTCTGCTCAGAGCTCTTCAGTGACTCTCTTACTTAGGCTTACATCTCACTTAGGCTCACAAGGCCCCACACAATATGGCTTAACCTGACTCATTTCTTACTATTTGCCCTGCTCCAGCCACATTGGCCTCTTTGATGTTCAAGTATCTGCCTCAGGGCCTTTGCACTTGCTGTTCCCTCTGCCTGGACTATCTTCCCAAAGACATCCTCATCGCTCCCTCAAATGTCCTTCTTCTAGGTCGCCTCTTCAGTGAGGCCTTCCCGGTGACAGTGCTGGCACCCCCTCCCCCCCCATTTTGCTTTGTCCCCACAACACCAGCCATGTTCCCCTATGCACCATCATTTTCTTCTTTATTTTGTTTACTACGCACCCCCTGACTAGAAGGAAATCTCCACAAGGGCAGGAAATTGTCTACCCTGCTCATGCTGTATCCTCAGCACCTAGCAGGGGCCACAAAAGCAGGTGCTCAATAAATATTTGTTGATTAGATGAATGAAGGAATCTGTAAAAATGGAGAAAAGTTCCCTCCAAAGGGACATGTGAGGGACAAAGGTGCAAAGGTAAGGGACAGCACCTAACTCAGTGCCTGGCACCCCAAAATGCTCCATAAATGTTGGTTCTCTTCCCCTCCTCTTCCCTCCTGCAAAGCCTGAGAACGAAGTGGGATGGCATCCAGACGAAGAGGAATAGGTGCCAGCCTTGCCTCAGGAGCCTCCCGGCTCAGAGCAAGCTGCCTGGATGGCCTCTGGCTCTGCCCTTGGCACAGCCAACCGTGAACTCATGGGCATCTCTCTCTCTCTCTCCTAGCACCCCACTTCATCCAGGAGAGCAGTGAGTCCCCAGGCACCGAAGAAATGCAGCACAACCAGAGCCCTAGTGCAGATCCCTTCCTTTTTTCTCTATTTCTGTGCCTCCTTAAGCCTTCCAAGCTCCCTGTCCAATAAGCCCCACCTCCAGCCCCTTCTCTAACGACCTCTAGTGGCGAGGGTCGTATGGCTGCTCCTCACAGGCTTCTTCACTGGCCCACTGGTCCCCTGTAGCGGACTCCAGTGGGGTTTCAGCTCCAGAGGGGAGCGGCCACTCTCATCAATCTTAGTTGCCTGCGGTTCTGCCTGCTCTGCCCCTCTATCAGTCCTTGGTTTACCTGTCTTCTCTCCTACCCTGGACTGTAAATTCCTCGGAAGAACACTGGGGTCATTCGTGTTATTTTTGGTTTGATGCCTGGCATTCGCTCAACAGTGGCGAGGGGAATGCACGAGAGTAGCAGTCATCAGCACACACAGCAAACTCTGCCACCACGAGCCACTCGTGTGTCCCGTCCCTACTTCTCTCGAGCACCCTAGGATGATGCAGATTTTACAGACGAGGAAAACCGGGCTCGGAGGGGCTAAGCGTGTATCATAAGCTATTCAGCACACAATAGGTATTGGAGCTACGTTATCTGAGCCTCCAGATGTGACTCCAGTAACTTTTGAAAGCATATTTGACCGACATGCCATTTGACCCCACTGAGTGGGGCACCCTGCCGTGCTCCCCACTCCACTGCCCTGGTCCCGGCCCCCACTGCTTACGTTTATCAACGACTTGGAGGAAGATGGTGGCCTGGTGCTGAAAATTATTCTCCTTGGGGTTCTGCACATGACAGGTGTATTTGCCTGTGTCGGTGAATTCCAGGTTCCTCAGCAGAATGGAAATATTGTTCATCTTCTCCTTCGTGGAACCCTCCAGAGTGATGCGATCATCATTTTTGAACTTCACCTTGGGGTCAGACTTCTCATTCTTCACCGTCCCGTCTATGAGCTACAGGGCGAAGGGCGTGGGGAAGAGGTGGCCAGAAAGAATCAGGGTCCTCAAGAGTCATGGCATCACTCCAACCCATTCCTTGGGTGTCTCCCTGTCTGGGTCCAGAGAGAGCCTGCAGCCAGAGGCGCTTCCCCCACTTGGTTTCCTTCCAATACCAATAGTGCTGCCTGTCTAACCTGAATTTCACTTGCTTCAAGCTAAACCCATTTTCTGTCATTAAGATCTCCCTGGAACATAGCACAGCTTTTATCTCTTTCTTCATAAAAGCCTTTTACGTAATGGCTCCGGCAATTACCACTCTCATTTCCCTCTGTCACCACCACCACCCACAGCCTTTGCTGACAGCTTGCCCCCTGTCCATCTGAATTCTGGCCCTCCGTCGAGACCTGGATCAATCCTACGGCACTGTCCATCAACGGCTCTGAACCCAGTGTTTAATTACATCCAGAGTTGGTCTCTTGTGGCTTCCTTATGTACACTTTGGGTCCCCTACAAGACTGCACAGTGAGTACTCACTAAACACCTGTCGACTGGTCCAACCCCACCTCCAGCCCACAGCTCCTGCAGAAGAACTTTCTCTTCCCTAGCTTCCTCTCCCTTCTTTCTAGGTCCAGTTCCCCAGCCCTTCTCACATTTGGGCTCTTCTTCCTTCTTCTCTCCAAGCCTTCCAAAGGTCTTTCTCTCTCCTGTTTTTTAAATTAAATTATTTTTACACAAGCAATCCAAGTTTCAGGCGTTTCTTCAGACCAGACAAAGGACTCTAGGCAAGAATTCCAACAAACCCCAAATTCTGGCAACACCATCTAAGCATCCCTCCCACTTAGATCCTTCTGAACAGGCTCTGGAAAGAATGCTAGGAGAAAGGAAACAAAAGGTAGATTCTGGGGACCATCACAGAGAGGTCAGTCCAAAAGGGACCAGCGCAGGGTAAAGGGAGGCAGGGGTGAGGTGACAGGGAAAGGAGGAGGATCTTAGCTGTCCTGTCCCCTCCCCCACTACGTACAGTCCTGAATGTATCACTGCTGTTGTAGGACCACCAGAAGTGGAGGTCTTGGAAGCCAAAGCAGCTGGAGAAGGTGCAGGGCAGCAGGATCTCCGTGCCGTTGACAGCGTAGATGGTGGTGGCCTTTCCCACAGACACCTCCAGCGACAGGGACACCGGGAGCAGGAAGAGACCTGTGTGACAGGAACCACCTCCCTTAATAAAACCCCACCGTAACCTCCAGCCTGGAGCTCTGGAAAAGGACACTCCGGCCGGGAGGAGCAGCTTGGCCTGGCAGGGAGGTCGCTGTCACCCTGTGTATCAGCTTCGGGAGGACGGTTCTCTTTACTTCCATTAACACTGCCTGAGCCACCCGCCCTAATTGGTTTCTCCCCCTTGGCCTGGGCTAGGGAGCTGCCCGTGTGGCGCTCGGGATGACCACCAGAGGTCACCCCAACCCAGGAAAACTAGGCCCTTGCCGCGAGGCTGCGCCTCTACCCTGCGGGTGCAGTCCCCGCAAATGCAGTCCCCGTAAGTGCCACCCCCGCACCACCCCAAGCGCGGAACGGGCTCCTCCTGTTTACAGTGGGAGTTTCCCTTAGGACGGTGCGCGGCCCCGTCGTTACATTTCCCGGATTGGGGGTGAGGTGGGGTGGGGTGGGGGTGGGGGAGGGGGCTGGGGCGGAGGGTGGGTGCTGGAGCCTGGTACCTCGCGGTGAAGAAGGTGAAGAAGAGACACTGCGCCGCGGCCTCTCATCCCCGGGTCCGGGACGCTCCCACCGGCCCCGAGACGCGGAGAGGCGGAGGGCCACCTCCCGCGCAACCGTGGGGGGCCGGCCAGGACCCGCACCCTCTGGCCAGCGGCGGGGACCATGGGAACAGGAGGGAGCCGGCCCAGGCCGGGATGGGACGCGGCGGCACCGGGCGGGACGAGCGCGGCGCTCGGAGCCCGATCGCAGGAGAGAAATTGGGAGGGAGGACGGGAGACACCGGTGGTCGATTCCTGATTCCCGACCTCGGGGATGCTGGAGAGGAGGGGCGGCGTGGAGAGGGCGCAGGACGGCTGGCCCCTCCCGACCCGCCCCCAAGCCCCGCAGGCCCTCTCCGGCCCACATCCTGGGAACGTCCCTCGAACGCCCCCTGCCCGCCTCCCCAGCTCTTCCCCATCCCTACCCCCACCCCCACTCCACCGCCGCCCTCGCACCCCACTCCCCAGAATGTCAGTACCACCCCTGCCGCTTGGATGAGTGGAAACCACTAGTCTCCACTCTTGGCCATTGGGACTCCCCCCCTCATGAATCCTTGTAAAGGGACCTGGCCCTCCTCCTGTCCTACAAAGTCCTGGAGGAGAGACCCCAGTGTACCTCAAGGTGGAGACGTCAGGATAAGAAGCGTAGGTGATGTCCTTGCCTGGAGGTGAGGGGGACATCTGAGGTCTCAGAAAGAGTCCTACTCAGGTTCCCAGTGCTCCCCTTTCTGGGCCCAGAGCCTTGCTAGGGCTGCAAGAGGATAATCCCATTTCATTTCCACCCCACACCTGTAGGAGAGGTATTACTGATCCTACATTTTACAGGCGGAAATGTGAGGCTCAGAAGAGCAAAGTGCCTTGCCCAAAGTTGTACCACTTCTAGGGGTACTTGAAATCCGAACCCAGGTCTGACTCAAGAGCTTAGTGGGCACCGGAGAGCTGCCATGTGGCCGCACTAATTCCTGTCCTGAAGTTTCCCTGGTATTTCCTCCCAGACTGCACCTTCTCTTGGCTGTTTGCACCTCCAGCAAGTTCCCGGAGCACCAGCGCTAGAGGTGTTCCCACACTGATCCCTTATTCTTACTGCCCACCATGGAGACAGGACTACAGGCCCCATGTGGGAAGAGACTCGGTTGTGCTGACCGGGTGTCCTGGCCGGGCCCCCTGAAACCCCACCGCTCAGCCCAGGTCTGCTCTCGGCTCTGTAGGCAGTCCCCAGACTTGGTGTTGTTCCCAAGACAGCCAGGGTCATCTTCGTTTTAAAGGTACACAACCTTGCTCTTTCTCCCATCCTCGCTCTCTTTTGTCTACCTCGATCCCTTCACAGCCCCTAACCAGTTTCCTCTTGCTTTGCTCACCTAAGCAGTGCTTTTTAAATGACAGAGAAGACTCGCAGGAGAGCTGCCTTCTCTGGCTTCTTGCCCTCGGGGCTCCTCTGGGCTTCTTCACATCACCCCAGCTTCTGAAGGCAGAGTGGAGCGCTCTTACCTCTGGTCAGGAAGAACAGCTAGTGGTCCGGTGACCCACCATGACCCCTGCCACCGTCCATAATAGCTGATAGGCCCATTTGATCCTCACCCCCATCCTATGAGTGACATACTATGATAGGTTCCTGTTATAGATGAAACAACAAAGCACAGAGACTTGCCTAAGGTCAACAAGAATCATTTCTAGCATTCCAAAGCCCCAAAGCAAAAAAAAATCCTCTCTTACATCCTAATGTAGCAGGACTTGCCCCACTGAAGTTTGCATCAGGGCTGAGAAGTTAGCCCTCGTTCTTGGACTGGCTTTTAGGTGCCAGGAAATGTTCTAGAGCAGGGGCTTTGCAACTTGAGAGAACATCGGAATCACCTGGAGGGCGACAGAGGGCTTGGCCCCACCTCTGGAGTTTCTGATTCAGTAGGTCGAGAGCCTGAGAACTTGCATTTCTAAATGTTGCCAGGGAATGCTGGGGTCAGGGACAACGCTTCCAGAACCACGGTGCTAGAGGGTTTATACATATGAACGCCAACTTTAAGAACACCAAGAGGTAGGCATAATTTTTCTCATCTTACAGATGATGAAATTGAGGCTCAGAGAGGTTAAGTAACTAGCCCAGGGCCACAGAGTAAATGGGGAAGCTGGGACTGAGCACTTCCTATAAGAGAGGACAGGTATTTTATATACACTGTCTCACTTAATCCTCATACTAATCCTGTGAGGTGGTTATTATTTTTATCCTCAATGTACAAAATGAAGAAACAGGCTCAGAGAAATTGACTTGCTCAAGGCCACACCCCCAGTGGGTGGAATAAGCCGAATTCACACTGTTGAGGCTTAGCTCTGCTTTCGCTCCTGGCTTTCTTTTTGCCTCTGCTCCTGCCCTGCAGCACACCTCCCCCAGAGGCCTAGGGACAGGGCCCAGACAGGAGCGTCCACCCCTCCAGCCTGGATGACGGCCCTTTTGTAGGAGACCCCAGCTCTGCTTCTGACCCCCATTGTTCCTCCAAACCAAGGAACAGAGTACAGAGCTATGACAGGAAAGGCCCCAGGAGAAGCTTCGTGATAACCACAGGCATCCCGCGGGGCCCAAGCGCCAAGGAATCCCATAGCTCCAGCCTCCAGCGCTCACTGGCACCCCTTGTGCAGGAACCTGGATCCTGAGGAAGATGGGGGAACTCAAGTCAGGGGTCAGATCACCTCCCCCACCCCAGCCAGAATGGGATACCCAAGAGCACCAAAAACACACATCAAAAGGAAAATCTTTCGATCCGCTTTAAACAGGTAGAAGCCAAAAAAGAGCAAAAGAACAGTCCAGAACAGAGGACAAACTACTTCTTTAAGGTCTAGCTCATGACAGTGCACATTTCTGCCTGATTAGTGTGTGCCTATGTGGATGACTTAGCTAATACACTCAGGAGTCCCACAGCGAAACCCTGCCATTCTCACCATAGCCTGGAGGGGACAAGGGAAAGGCACAGAGACTTTCACGGAAAAGTCCAGAGCCCTACCCAGGTTAAGGCATCGGAGAGAGTGGGCAAGCCCGGCCTCTGCACTGCACCTCCTCCCAGCAATCTGGAAGCCCTGCCTGCTCTGTCTGAGAGGCTTGTGCATAGGAAAGCCTGGGGGGGGGGGGCTGTCTCCCATGCTCTCTCACCTGGGAGGCTGCGCTGAGGGGAGAGGAGGGAGCACGGGCAGGCGTTGATCTACTAGAGGCCCCAGAGGAGTGCTTCTGTGGCATGGCCAGGCCAGGAGCGGGCTGCTCAGCAGGTGCAAGGCAGGCCCCGCTCTGCCTGCTGACCTTGAAAAAGTCAGGATGCCACATCCTGCGTGCACACCCCCAAACTGAGATGGCTGTCTTTCCTACCTCCTGAGCTTGGTGTAAAGCCAAAACACAGTCTTACAAAACACAAGAAGGGCTTCGGTGAGCCCGTCCCTCTGACCTAGGCATCCTGCAGGTAGAGGAGGGTGGTGTCTGGAAGGAGGGAGGAGGACAGGTCTGGCCTTCATCACAGGTCTAGAAGTAACCAGGGCTCCCCTCACTTAATGACCAGTGTCAGCCAAGAATGTCTCCGGGCCATTCACACAGTTTGTACTCGCACCCGGTACCACCTCATGGAGCTCATTCTTCCCACGCGTCCGATCCCCCCGAGTAAAGAAGCTGCTTAGAATTTCAACTGTTGGGGCGCCTGGGTGGCACAGCGGTTAAGCGTCTGCCTTCAGCTCAGGGCGTGATCCCGGCGTTATGGGATCGAGCCCCACATCAGGCTCCTCCGCTATGAGCCTGCTTCTTCCTCTCCCACTCCCTCTGCTTGTGTTCCCTCTCTCGCTGGCTGTCTCTATCTCTGTGGAATAAATAAATAAAAATCTTTAAAAAAAAAAAAAAAGAATTTCAACTGTTTAGAATTCCAGTGTGTGCATGTATGTATCTGGGATTAGGGGCCTCTTTCCGGCATCATGGGATTGATGAGCAAGTCCTCGTGATCCTGTGGAATCCCACCCTGAGCCCCAAAGCTTTGCCTTTGCTCACTGAAAGGCCCTAACCAGCTAGCTGGCGACTCCCTGAAGCCCTTGGCCCTGCCCATCCTCAAGTGCTGCGGGGGTTTGTCTGAGGATCGACTCGGGACTCCCAAGTTTCACTAAAGTAATAAAAGTACTCAGCATATGCAAATCTTATTATTAAAGGTGCACACCAGCCGGAATTTTCGGGCCCCCAGCAGATATTCCAAGGCAAATGCCAAGGCAGGAAATGGTCTGCCATCTTTTCCCACATCCAAGGATCAATCTCACACACACACACACACACACCCTGAGGGGAGGGAGGAAAGAGGGGCAAGGTGGCCCGGACTCTAAGTTTAGCTCCAAGGGCTTGCCTGGCATGGCAGGCGGAAACAGGCTGACTGTAATAGGGAAGCTGATACTCTCTGGCCCCGGGGGACTCAGACAGGCTCAAAGTTAGAGCTGAGAGGCAGAAAGTGGGCCGAGGCAGCAGGACAGGACCCCTCCTGGGGTGCAGGCCCTGGGGGCTGTGGGAGGCAGGGCTGGGCAAGCCAAGGCCCCTGAGCCCGGAGACAAAGGAAAGATTGCAGCTCCCTCTCCCTAGGCAACCTGCCTACTTCCTGCCCACCCCCAGGAGCTTTGTTGAGACAGAAGATGCCCCTGAGAGACTACTGGTGCTCAACAAAACCAGCTTTGCCAACAAGCCCAAACGGTGTGCCTGGCCCTGCTCCTGCAGAGGCCACAGAATGGGTGCCTCGGCTTATGCAGGGATTCCCCATACTCAGCAAGAGGGCGAGGTAGGACACTCTGTGCCCCAGGCCTACCTTTCACACAGATCCCAGCAGGGGGCGGACTGGCAGAAGGGCTTTGGGCCACCCCACAGGGCAGCATCTCCAGAAAAAACCAATCACCAGGTCCAGATTCAAACCCCACCCCCACCCACTTCTCCCCTTTCCCGCTCTCTTCTGCGTGAACTCCTTACCTCCCCTTTCCTTTCCTTTCCTCTGAGCGGGTCTGAGCGCCCTCTCCTTAATTGTGTTCTCATTAAACAAGCCCTTAATAAACACATACCCAGGGAAGGAGGGTTGCGCAACATAGCGCCCTCACAAGTGATAATTAAACACAGATCACAGCAATTAAGCAAATCAGGGAACAAGGAAGGGGTGGGCAGGACAGATATAGTACCAGTTACAAGCTCAGGAAGGGACTGGCACCCACAGAATCTTCAGCTGCAATAGTTCAACCCTGGAAACTCTTTCTCCACTGAAGAGAGGGCTACCGTGTGAGGTTAGGAGAAATCTGTAGTCTGTCTGTGAGGCTGAGTTTGACATGAGGCCAGGGCACTGGGGGTGGAGGACTGCTGGGAGCCTACCGCTCCGTGCCCAGGCTCTGCAGTTGTCTGGGCCCCCAGGCCTCTGTCACCGCCTGCCTCACCCCTCCCTCAGTTCATCTGCCCAATCCCGTCGGCCTTCCCTCTCTGCAGACTTTAGTCCACTGGGAGTCACGTTGGTCTGACGGGGCCCAAGAGACCTGGATTCTGTCCCACTTGACCATCGACTGGCCATGCTGTGCGAGTCACCTTCTCTCTCTGAACCCTGGCTTCCTCATCCTTAGGGGAGCTCTGTGATATAGTTTCCAAACTGCCTGCCAGCTCTGATGCTGCCAGGGAGCTTCTCCAGTTGGCTGTCCAGTCGCCTCTGCATCTCCCCTACCGGCCTGAGGGCAAGGATGGCGTCTGCGGCCCAAGCTCAAAGCAGTGCCCACGTGCGGGCTCAGCAGTGGCCGCCTGGGCAAGGTCCAAAGGAGGCCCCTGGTGGTATTCCCTCTGCAAACCAGAGGGGCGGGAGCAGCAGGCGGGACCAGTTCTGGAGCCTGCAAGTCTCCCACCTAGAAATCACTCTGCTTTCTCCTGCGCTCCCAGAGGGTAGCTCAGGGACTCATCCAAGCCTGCTCTGACGGGCTCCTGCTCCACCTAGTCTGCGCAGCTGAACAGTCCTTGCAGGAGGTGGCGCCTCCCCTCTGGAGAAAAGGACCAAGACTCTGCCCACAGTCCTCCCCCAGTGTGTAGTGTGGCTTCCCACGGTGGTTCTATAACTATTTTAATGGCCCGGGCACTGGCGTCCCACCACCCAGCCGGGCAGTAGGCGGAAGGAAAGCCAGAGGTGTTGATAAGTGGGCTGGATTAATGACTGCATGCTGTGAAGTCCCCAGTGACCTTTTACCCCAGCCATGGTCACAGTGGGAACCTGAGCTGATCAGAGATGGGGGGGGGGGAGCTGGTGTGCAGCGGCACTGTGCCCACCCCATGAAGAGGTGCCTTAGACCTCACGGAGGCCAAGTTCATTAGGGTCACGGTGAAACCAGCACACATCTGTGCCAAAGAGACAGGAGAAAACACCAGTGTCTTCTCTCCAGCTGTGGGGGTATAAATAAATCAGTGGCTCCTGAGTGAGAGAAATACTCTCTCCCCTCCACTACCATGTGCCACCAAGGCAGGTCTGCATACGGTCTAGTTACATTTGCGGAAACAGCAGCGACTGCCCTTAAAAGCCCGGTCTCCCTGTTTTCAGCACAAATGTCTCCATCATGGGCCCAGCCCCAAGAGGGGAGCTGCCAAAAGCCAAATCTGACAAATACAAACAGGAAGAGGTGCAGGTGCCAGAGCTGGAGTCGGCTTACACTGAAATCCAGCTACACTTTACAAGGAGATTATATTCTGGAGTAATATCATTCCCTAATCTCTTGGAGTTCGCCATGCAAAACCATCATGTACATATTAATAGATATTAAGACTCTGTTCCTTCTGTGTCCTCTGGATGTATCTCCTCGGTCTTCATATTCATCCCAAAAATGAAGAGCTGAGAGCAGGTTAAACAGGTCCTCCCTGTGGAATCTCTTAGTAAGAAGAGAGACAAGATCCTTCCTAAAAGGAGGCTTGAACAGTCCTCCAAGTCCCTCCAACCTTCTCCAGTCCTTGGTGTGGAGCCTCAGGGAAGACAGTGGGCACTGGAGGAGATAGGGGGCAGAGGAGACAAACAGAAAAAGGGCCAGGAGGAAGGGGAGCCCCCCTCCGCCCCCCCTGCACCCCTCTCTACCCCCCGCCAGATGCCTGGGCAACAAGCATCCAAGCTGCAAACACCTCTGGGCAGGGGTAGAAACCACCATCCCAACAGTCACACGTGCAACCCCCTGGCATTCCCTACACCCAGGGCACAGGCACCCTCCCCCAGCACGCCTAAACCTCGGAACCCGGGAGACCCGTGCTGCAGCCCCCGAGATGCAGCTCCAGAAGCCTGGAGCTGAAGGCGCCAGAGACAGCGAAGAACTAATCACGGGGCTGGCCACCGCTGGGGCGGGGGAGGCGCACGGTCCCCAGGGAGCGCAGCCGTCTGAGCCGGGCGGCCGGCAAGAAACGGGTGCTCCTTCCGCACCATGCCGCACTCCGGAGCCCACCGGGTCCGAGGCACTTCTCTTCTAAGTGTCCCCTCCCCGGGGGGAAGAGGGTGGAGAAAGAGAAGGGATCCAGCCGGGGTTGTCTTACCCAAAAGCCCAGCGCCCAGCCACTTCGCCCGGGCTGCGCCTCGGTCCCCGGCCCCGGGCATCGCTGTGTGGTCTCCGGAGCGCGCCGGGGGCGCCGGGACGGGGTACAGGGCGCAGCCGCGCGCAGCCCGCGGTCTGCAGTGGGCCGCGAAGCCGCCCGGAGCTCTGCGCCGCGGGTCGGGGCTCGGGAAAGTTAGCGGGGAGAGTGCAAGAGCAGGGGGAGGGAGGGAGAGGAGGAGCCGGCTGCCCGAGCGGCTGCCGAGGGCACCGGCAGGAGAAGGAGGAGCAAGAGGAGGAGGACGACGACTAGCAGGAGGACCGCTGAGCGAGCGCAGAGGAGAGCGGCGCTGCGCCTCTGCTCTGGAAGCGCTCCAGCCGCAGGAGGGGCGATGGCCGCCGCGGAGCCCCGGGGCGCCCCCGCCCGCTGCGCACCCTGCCCCGCGCACCCCGCTTCGCGGCCCGGGAGCCCCGGGAGCAGGCCGGGCACCCCACTCCCTCTCCAGCTCGGGCTGGGCGGCTGCGGCTCGGCACTGCAGGGCCACCCGCAGCCGCCCGCATCATCCCAGGCGCTGAGCTGCCAATTAGGAGGATAGTTTGGGGGGGGAGTAGATGTGGAGCTCTTCGGGTGTTGGAAGGCTGTGTTGTTCTGCTTTGGGGACCACGAGTGGGGTAGCGACTCCCTCTCCCGGGGCCGCAGAGGGACCGCTCGAACGTCCGCGGCTGGCCCCGCCGCAGCTGGTGAGCAGGTGCAGGCTTGCCCACTGCGGACCCCCGCCCCCGCCCCGCGCCTGCAGCCCGCCGCCTTCGCCCCCGCGGCTCGGGGCTCCGGGAACAGAGCTTCCCGTTGCAAACTGCCCCCGCCCACCGCCCACCAACCTCTCCCATTTCTTCGTGGACTCCTTGGAAATCGTGATGCTCCCAGCTAGGGAATCAGGCCAGACACTCCCTATCTGCGTCCGGCTACGCCCTCCCGCCACACCCCTACTTCTCATTTCTCCCACCTATGCTGTCCCCCCCCCCAGACTCTGCCCTTTCACCCTCCACCAAGCGATTCTCTGGGCCTCCCTTTTCGGGTGGGGGTGAAGGAGCCCAGGGCAGGCCTCCCTGCTCGAGGTTACAGCAGATCAGAGGGCTGCTGGGAGACCGCTAACCAGCAAGCCTTATCTAACCTTGAGGGCAAAGTGAGAAGTGCTGTTTGCCGTGGTTCATTAGCAGAATGTCTGCTGTCCTCTCTCGCTGCCCTCCTCACAGCCCCTTGCCAACCATCCAGACTCCCTCCCTCCATCACAGATCCTGTCTGCCTCCCTGGTCCTCCACTCCTTGTACGCCTGGTCTGGAGGCTGGTTCAAACCCGAAAACCTGCTCCCACTTCATGGCCTGACCCCTGCCTTAGCCCCACCAGTGCCTCACCAACACCCCCACCTTCTTATCCTGGGACCCCTGGTGGGCTTCCAAGAGATCATGGACCCCTTGAGATTGGCTGGGAAATGCTGAATGCCTGTCTTTCCAGAAGAGAAGCCCGCTGCCTTTCCAGCATAGCCGGCATAGCCGGTGTAGCCGAGACAATGTTGCAGCAGCGCTGGAGTTAGGATCCCAGCTCCAGCATCTATTGCTGTATGACCTTGAGCAAGTTATGCAACCTTCTGCACAAGCCTCATCTATACTCTGGTGAAAGGAATGATCTTTACCTCGTGAGATTGTTAAGAACAATGCCACACTTAGGCTAGACAACAGGGAGGGGCCTCAGGGCCCTGGGCGACTGAGCTTCCTGGGCCTCGCTCTGGCCCTCCTCTGGCCATCATCTCCCCCCTGGAAAAGGGGGTCCCGTGGGGCAGAAAGGGAGGGTGGTCCATGCACCTCCCTCTTCTAGACCAGGCTCTGGGGAGCCAGGACCCTGGAATTCCCTGCTGGAATGACTCAACCCTGAGCCAGCCTCTTCCCCAGGCTCCTCCTCCCAGAAGCGGACCCTGCCTGCAGTGCACCCAGGCAGTGGGCAAGGTGCAGCTGTTTGCAGGGGCTGGGGAGTGGCTAGAACTCGACATGCAGCTGGAATGTTCTCAGGCATGCACGAGAGTGGACCAGAACATGCTTTTTGGACCCGGTCTTCAAATTAAGGTCAAGGAATAGTAATCAAGTCAGAGGATAATAAACTTTAACATTTTGTTATCTTGATTTATAATTTACATTTAGGCACATATGTAATTTCCATTTATACACTTGCTCCAGGCCTTACAAGCATCAGAAGTGGACCTGGCTATGAAGAGGGAATGAGATATGATTGCCCGTAAAAATGCTTAGCAGAGTGCTAGACAGAGGGTAAGCTCGCGGTCCATTTGAGGTCTTCTTATTCTCAAAGAGGTCTGTGGCCCCAAAAAACCTAAGTCTCTTCCCATCTCCAGGAGCGCCCTCTCTTTCCCCAGGAGGTCCCGGACACTAGATTGGCAGGGCCAGGCACCCACGCCTGCCCACTTTATTTTTACAGCAGGGCTCATGTTTCTCAGAGCAGGAGGCTGAGGTGAGAGAGGAGGTGAGCCAAAGGGAAAGCAAGTGACCCCTGCCCAGAGAAGGGGGAGGGGAGGGGACAGAGCTCTCTGGATATCTTTAGATCCTGGCCACAGGAAAAGGGGCGCGTGTCCCCAGTGCCCTCCACCTTCCCCACTGCCTTGCTGCTCACCCTGCTGAGAGCCCGAAGGATCCTTAGGAGACACAAGCATTTCACAGATGAAGAAACGGGCCCAGAGAGGTGGAATGCATAGCCCAAGGTCACAGAGAAAGTGTGTCTTAAAGCCAGGATTAGAACCTCCCCCACTACGTGATCCCTCCCTCCACCCTCAGCTTTCCTTTAAAGAACATCGGGAGGGTTCCACACCCCGGGCAGAAAAAGTGCTTGAGAAATGCATTAGTGGCTAGAAGATTTCTACATTTACAGAGCACTTGCCTCAAAAATTCTCAAAACCCTAGACCATTGATCCAGCTTGGAGGAGCCTCCTGAGGGCGCTCAGGGAGAGGGTCACAGAGGGTCAGAGCTCCTCCTCCCCTACCCTTTGAGAGCTATCTCTTGGAGGAACCCTCCCTGATTCAGCCTCCTTCCCTAGATCGGAAACCACCCCCCACCCCCCCACCCCCGCTCTGGGCTCTGGGTGGGGGTGCGAAGGCATGTTGCAGCACCTCGCTCTTTGGCTCTTTTCCCTCCTTCCACTGGAAGTCCCTTGAGGGAGGGGAGGGTGGCTGGGACAACGCCCCCAAGGGCACCCCGACAGGCTTGATCCTTGGGGGTGGGGAATGCACACTCAGGTCCTGGACAGCCTGGCTCAGAAATACCTTGAAGAGCGAGATTTCAGGGATGCGGAGAGGGACTGGGCCCCAGGCCAAGGAGCTGTCAGGGAGCTGTCATCTGGGGGGTGGGGTGGGGAGGACGAGGAGATAGGGCTCAGATTTAAGGGGAAGAGGGTTGTCTCCGGGGAAGGGCGGTCACGTAGATTCTTTGAAACAGTCCAATAGTCCTGAGAACAGGAGACCTGTCAGTTCCTGCCCTCCAGGGATTGGAACCAGGAGGGAGAGCGTGTGGAGGGGAGAGGGGGAGCCCCCAGTAGTTCTAGGGGCAGAGCTCCAGGTCCCGGGGACTGGGAAATGCTCCCAAGGGAAGGCACTCACGCCTGCCGGGGGAGGTCCCACCTTCTACCAGCGCAGGTAGATGAAAGGCTCGGTCCCCTGTCAGTTCGCAGAAAGGCGGCCACCAAGACCCCAGCAGGGAGGAAGGGTAAGGGAATGGAGCTATTTTAAGAGGAGTTCCTCCTAAGTAACAGGAGCCTAGCAGGGAGCCTCCCGCCTCTGGCTCCCACCTGCCCTTGCCTGCCGCCCCTCTCCCCCTCGTCCCCCACAAGCCCCCGCGCGCCTCCTGTCCCTGTCCCTGTCCCCATCCCTGTCCGGCCCTTGCAGGTAACGGAGCTCGCTGGTGGTGGCACAGACTCGGCTTGAAGAGGGAGGGAGCACGGGGCTCTGCAGGGAGCCCACCCCCGCACCCCCACCCCACCCCTGAACGACACCAGGATCTGCTTCCAGCACCTTCCCTGAGCTGCCCTCCCTCTGCTAATAAACAGAGCCCCATGCTCAGGACCGTGGAAATGCAGGCGAGATTCTCTGCCCGCATGCCTGCATTAATTTAAAGTTAAATGCCCTCAAACCCTTCTGCCCCTCGGGGGTTTGGGCAGCTGCTACCTGCACAAACTTTTGAGAGCCTCCTTTCTAGTGCCCCTCGATCCGTTCCCTGCGCGTCCCTCCTCACCGTTCCTTCCCACCGGCTCAGGGTGCCCGCTGGCCCACCCCCAGCCACAGTCTCAGCATCCACTGAAGTTTGGCGGTGCCGAGGGGGTTAACAGGACAGCATGCACCAAACCAGCCCGCAGGCACGTGGTCTAGCAGGCCGAGCCAAGGAACCGGTACTGGCCACCAGCCGCGGCTCCCCAGCCCACCGCACATTGTGGAGTTGGGGTAAAGATGAGCTCTTCCTGAACCTTCCACTGTCTAAGGGCTCTGGGCACAGGTAGGTAGGCAGCCACCACCTCCATCCCCCTCATCCTCATCTGTTTTCTCTCAGGTTCTATCCAAATATCCTTCGGGCAAAGGGGGTGGGGAGCCCCAGACAGATGAGCTCATTGGGAGGAGGAGGGCAGAGGGAGGAGGGAGCTGAACCATCCTGACCCACGAGGTGCTCCCCTGACAGTCCCAAGCTGGAGAGGGGTGTGTGCCCACTTCTAGGAGCAGGCGTCTGCTTCCCGCCGCAGCTCAGAGATGGGGTGAGTCCTGGGCACCTCTTGATTCTGGGCCACATTGGGGTGGGGTGTTGAAGCCCCAGGGCAGGCTCTCAGCTACCCCACCCAGCAACCCAGAGCCGTATTTACTCCCTGCTTCCTGCTTCCTGGTTGCCATCAAGTGAGCATGGGGGCTTAGGAGGGCTGGGGGCTGGAGGCCTTGGGAAGCCTGGCTGCCATGCCCATGGGACTGGATGGCCAGATGTCCTCTGGACCCCAGACCTGGTTCTGCCCTGAACGGGGCGCTGAGACAGACTGACCAAAACAGAAGTATGAAACGGTGTGGCATGCCAGGCGCCAGGCCGGACTCCCTGAATGTTCTGATCCTGTCTGCTGGGAACACTGTAGTGCGGGAGCAGGAGATCTTGCAAAGGGACAGGAGGGGAGGATGTGGGTAGGAGGGGAGACATGCCAGGGGAAGACAGTGGGGAAGATGGAGAGGTGAGCCCCTGGAGTGAAGGGTAACTTGGAGAAGTTGGAGAGTGACAGAGGCCGGGGAGGAGGGGTAGGACAGGGAGATAATGGCCCGAGGCAAGAAGAGGTTTTATAGGTTTTAAGAAGCCAGGAGAAGAGAAGGCTGCCAGCAGGGACCAGAGCTGTAGGCGCAGAGCTGCAGGGTCAAGGGCCAGGCCATGGAGAGGGTGGGCTGTTAGGGGCCCATTGAGAAGGCTTTGTTTCTGCTTCCAAACATTTTTGCCCTTACCTGGTCCACGGTCATTTTGAGCTTGGCACCGAGCCACGCTTCCCCCACTCACTCCTAGGTCTTTGGGCTGCGAGAGACTAGTCCTCTGCCCCTTTCTGTCCTTTCTCGCTGCGTGATGTGGTGCTTTTGGCATCACTCTGCCCCAGTTTGAGTCCTCTGCCCTTTTCTAGCCATGGCCATGTCACCTTGTGTGTAGAGGGACTTAACAGAGCAGAGCCTTGGCCTCCCCATCTGTAAAAGTGAGAAAAGAATGCATATTTGGGGAGTTGCCCTGAAAATTCCATCAGCTGACATCCATAGAATGTTTAGCTGAGGGCCAGGCACAGGGTCGGTACTCAGTAAACGGTGGCTATCCTTACTAGTCCAGCCAGCTCTCAGTAATCTGCCCCTCACCCCTCCCCACCCCTCCACAACCCCTCTCAGCTGGACTCGAACCCAACTCCACAGCCCTTCCCAACAGCACCCGCTACAGCAGAGCGCCCCTGATGGCGTGAGTGGGCCAAGGGGTGGGGATGGGGAGCTGGGAGATGTTGGCGAAGCTGGGAGGGCCCACAGAGAAGGCCGTGAAGACTGGCATCTTCCATCTACAGTCTTGGCTGGAAGGACAGGAAAGCTTTGCCCTGGCCCAAGGGCCAAGGACACAATTTACACTTGGCCTGATCTCTGGAGAGAAGTTCCGGAGGATGCCTGGCTCCAAATTTCCAGCCTCTCTCAGCCGATTTCTCACTGTGAAGAGGCACTCAGCACCTGCCCTCTCCCTACCTTGGACAAATCAGGTCAAGATGAACAGGGGAAAGGGGCATGAGGGTACAGAGGCAGGCTGGGGAAGAGCATGGCTGAGCAAGAAGGCAGAGGGACAAGAGCTTGCCTGTGCTTGTGTCTTATTTCTCTTCAGGCAAGCAAGAGTTAATGCCCCTTTTATCCCTTGAATCCTAAAACAAGCGCTGCAGAAGGCCATCATCAGTGAACTTAGAAGGCATCTAAAAGTATGCCCTGATATGTGAATCTTCTTAACAACACCTTCAAGCCATGCTTGAATACCTTCCAGGATGGGGATCTCATTACCTCAGAGAAACTCAACCCTCTGCACAGCTCTGACTTAACATGGGATCAATATCTGTCTCTACCCACCTGCCCCAATGTTCTGCCTTGGGGCAGAATGGGACAAGTCTAATCCCTCTCCCTGTGGCCACAGACCCAGCCACTGTATTGGCCAACAGCTGTGATGCACACTTACCCTCCTGGTGGAACAAATCGTCTTCATCTGCCCATTTGCCCACAAGAGGGGCTCTCAGTCTGTCAAGGCCAATGGTTCCAAGTCCCTACGTCACCTGCTTATGGGGCAGTTGTCCCTGCTGAGAAGCAGCAGCAGCTGCGGCTGGGATCAAGGTGCCTTTGCCAGGGCCACAAGGGCAAGTGTCTCCATGGAGTCCCAAGTAGCCAAGCTGAGCACCCCCCTGCGCCCACCTGCCCCCTTCCCTGGCGCCTCCTGAGCTCCCAAGGTCATTATTGCCAGAGAAAAGGAAAAGCGACTTCATCAGTCTTTCTCACTCTTCTAGCCAGAGGCCTCCTTAGCCCTGCAGGGGAGGGGGCTCCCAGGCTAGGCCGGTGTATCTTAGGATCAAACCTAGGTCAAGATGCCAGGATAGGATTCTCAGATGCCCCCTGGAGCTCTCATCTACTGGACGGCTGGAGCTTGTCCTGAAAGGTGGCTGGCGCCCTGGACATCAGCATGGGAGCGGGCAGCCAGGATGACTGGAACCTGGTGGGCTTCAGGGTGTGAGGTCGGGGGGGGGGGCACAATGCCACCAGGGCCATCTGAGAGGAATCCCTGCAGTGCCCTGTCAGTGTGGACCTTCTGAGTCCTCAAAATGCCAGGGAGGAGGGCCAGAGACCTAGTGCGGGCTCGTGCTCCTATGCATGAAGCTGCCCAGCCCTCTGTAGTTACTACCCCACCCCTGCAAAATGAGAAGGAGACAAGTAGTCTAAGAGGGGCCCGTATACAAACCAACGTGAGGCAAGTCGCACTACCGGGAGGTGGGAATGGGACTCTGGGAATTGGAGCTGGGAGACAGGCGTCTTCTTGTCTGATGACGGGCATTGGGTCAACCTGGGGAAGGCCTTACCTGGGGAAGAGAGACTTGGTTTCCAGCGCAGGCTCCTCATTAGCCAACGGTGTGACTTTGGGAGAAACGCTTCTGCTCTCTGACTCTCAGCTCTATATGCAGCCCTTGCGGAAGCACGGGGGCCTCTTCCAGCTCCCCGCAGGCCCAGCTGGGGTGGGGCGGGCAGGATCCTGGGCTGGGGTGTGCAGCTGTGCCCAGCTGTGCCCAGACTGGAGGCTGTGGGAAGAACCGCCGACCTAGAGCCTGATAGGAGATCCTGTCTTGTCCTTGACTTGTCGTGTGGCCCTAAGCCAGTCACTTGCCTATGGTCCTCAACTGCCCCTTCAGGATACTCAGGGGGCTTGACCAGAGGGTCCCCAAGACCCCTCCTGTCTCTGATGTTGTAAAGATCTCCCCTCCCATTCTACTCCTTTTGGCCTTCGGGACCTGTCCTAGGGACTCCAAAAGCAACCCCTCCTGGCCCCCATACAGACTTGGATTCCGGGCAGTTAGCAGGCAGATGGGGTGCCTAAGCCCAGCAGGGGGTTCCAGCAGGAGGTGAAGAAGCAGTAGGGACTGAGAGGCTCTTGTGCAGACACCTCTAGCTCAGCTGAGGGTACAGAAAGCTGGTGACCAATTCTGAGCACCAGAATGGGAGCTAGCTCTTCCCCCACCAGGCACCTCATTCTGCCATCAGAACTACCCCACCCCCCACCCCCAGCCCCAAGCAGGCTGGGCTGAAGAACATCAATTTAAGAGAGTTGCCTGAGCCAAATCCAACTCTCCCAGAAGCCAGGCCCGGATCCAAAGTGTTCTGGGAGAAAAGCCCTAGAATGAGGAAGATGCTGGCCCCACCCCAGAAAGAACCAGCCAGAATCCCCAGTGCCTTCTACTGTTTGGTCCACCTGCCCTGCCTCAGTTTCCCTATATGTTAAGTAGAGAAGCACCCTCTCTGACATCCCATCCTTGGAAGGGCTCAGCGGCTCTGAAGGACAGGCATCCTTTTAAAGCAAGGTATCTTTAGTTCGGTTAAATACCAGCCACCTCTGTTGAATGCTGCCCCTCCCTCTGGCTTCCCTCTCAGGTTGCAGCTGTAATCCCTGCAGGACTTATGACCACCCGACCACCTGACCACCCGTGTCAGGGTCCTCTGGGAATATTCTAAAATGCACCTGGACACTAACCACTGCCAAAGGTCTCTAGGTCTCCAGGGAGTAGACAGAAATGACAAAGAAACCAGAAGAAAAGTAGAAACCAACCACTTCCTTATTTCCTTGCCATTCAGAAAGTTGAAACTTTTCCTATCTTTCGTGTGTGTGTGTGGGGGGGGGGGGCAAAAAAATGCAGAGACTAAGAACAGGAAGCAAGAGAGAAAAAGACCAGGTGTGTCTGGACTAGTGGCGCCCCCCACCCTGCCGCCAGGGGATTGTCTTTGGTCCCAAAAGTAGGGGGATCCAGCAGGACTCAGATGGGACACAAACAACCTGACTCTCCCCCCTAAACACCCACATGAGGGCAGACTGAGCAGCTGTCCTCTGTTTCCCCCCACCGAGTCCAGAGCAGGCAAAGGAAGTGTCTGGCTCGTGAGACACAGCTTAGAAACGGGAGCAGGAAGGATGGAAAAAGTAGACAACACCTGTGTAACAGTGTCACCGTGCCCAAGGTTGTCATCACCCCAGAAATAACCAAGAGGCCCCCAAGAAGTGGGTGTTCAGCCACCCTGTCTTCAGGGTGCTTCCCAGGTCGACGGAGTCCCCCAGGATTCTGAGAGAAGGCGAAGGGGGAGAGAGATGAGCCGTTTGCCAACATGAGCAGGGCAGAAGGACCAAGTCCTTGCTGGGGACCCGGTAATGTCAGCAGGATTACCAGGAAAGGAGCAGCAGGGGTCCCTGTCAGCATCCTAGCAAAGCCTCCACTTACCCCGTTCTTCACCGTTCTTCACCCCTGAAAAAAGCCACACTCGAGGGATGTTCAGGGGAGATGATCTGTTTATTGTAGCCAATAGATCCAAGCAATACGAAAAACTGCAAAAGAAACGAAGTCTGCTCCAAAAAGCAGACACATCACAGCAGCTGGGTCACAGAGGACCATTGAAGTTTTTCTCCCCACCTCCCTCCAACCACCCTGGAGCACACAAAACCAAGAAAGTGCATAAGTAGTTGGGTTTTCTCCTCCAAGTGCACAAAAAGCCATAAGAACATTCCATAATTTGCCTTTGGTGAATCAACTCAAAACATTGAGAAATGATGGTCCCCCCCCACCCGGTATAACTTTTGGGGTAGATGTAGCGCCATGTTTTATATTTGTATATAGAATATATTTATACCTATATATAGACTATGCGTAAATGCATCAGCAAGCGTCAATAAAGGAAGACATTAGCAAGAGGCACAGGCTGTCTATCCTTAAGACAAGGTGCAAGGAAAATTTCTTGATTCATCACTCATTCTAACTGCACCACGCCATCCCTATGGCCTGGGACTGTCTTTTAGGACCTGGCCAGTATTTTCCATTGTCCATCTGCTTCACCTGACCTTGTAAACACTTATCTGCCCACCTTCCCCAAGGGGACTTCCGGGGAGAAAATATGGATCCAATCGGCTTTTCTTTTTAATAAATTGGGAATAACTGTGATTAGTCCGTAGCTAAGGGGCAGACAGCTATTTTCAAAGCCAGTTTCAAGGCACCTCAAGGCATTTCAGTCCTGAAAAATTGTACTTTGTTCTTAGAAGCTCAATCCCATGGGTTGGCCAACCATCTCTTTAAGGGGGCCCTTAATTAGGAGGAAGAGACAGACAGGGAGTTCCAAGACAACAGGAGAGGCAGGGGCAGTTGAGGAAACCAGCAGACTGGACCCAGCAGAGCGCAGTGACGGAAACATGCAGCAGGAAGTGGGGCTTGACCCCACAGTGCAGGGAGAGGAGCAGCTTGCTGGTATAAACTAGAAAGCAGGGTAGAGAAATGGCTGCTGTGGAAACATGTCACCAGTTTCCCACCTCTACTCACAGAAGCCCCATCTTGTTCCCAGCCTCACGGCCCTGGGGGAGGCAGCTCTAGGAGACCTCCGGAGAGATCCTAAGAGGCTGCAGGAGAAAGTGCCCATGAGGGTGGGCAGGCGGGGGCCCCACTGGGTCAGGGCATTGAAAGGAAGGAACTCAGAAGTCTGGGGCTTCTTGATGGAGAGTTAGGACTTCTTAGAATAAACCTAGGGAATCGCACGAAAATTTTCCCTAAATGTTAGGCATCCTGGAAAAAGAAAAATGTCCTGCATCAGCACAGATCCTCACTCGCCCTGGCGAGGAGAGCGCTTGAGAGGTCACCGAAAAAGGAAATCTGCAGGTTGCAGAAGGGTATCACAACTGCTCTTAGTCTCAGCTGGTATGAGATACCCACCACCCATCGCTCCCGTCTTAGCTGGTTGGCTCCGAGGATGGGCTGCGTCCGCCTGCCCCAGGCATCCCGGTGGCTTAGCCCACCCCCATTGGCAGTGTGTTGATTGGCAGTTAGGTACTGAGCTGGACTCACCCCACCCAGGAGCTGTCACCCAGGCTGTCCATCTCCCACTCTGTGCCCACTCTGCCTGGCCTGTCGCCCTGTCCCCTGTTGTACTTTTTCGCCCTTCCCTTCCTTTCTTCCTTTCCCAGGGCCCCGATTCGGAACTCACTTCCTCCTTCTCCAACTCCAGCCTGGAAGCAGTGGCTGCAGAGGTGGCATTAGACACACCAAAAAAAAAGAAAGAATCGTAGTCCCCACAGTGCTGACCTGGCAGTTCCCTACTCTGTTAGGGCCTTGCGTGCAGCCCCGGCACCTGGCACAGTGCCAGGCACACAGCAGATGCTCAATAAATGGGTGTCGAATTGAAGTGAATTAAACTGAACCTCCTGTGTGCTCTTCTTCTCTCCCCAAATTGGCCATCTGATGGGCAGAGGCAGAGAATAGTCCCTGAGACTGTCACAGTCCTGTCTCCACCCCCTTTCCTCAGACGGATTCCTGCCCTGGGCACTGACTCCCAGAGCCTGGGCAGGGTCTGAGCTCCTGGAAAGGCGGGGCGAAATGCTAAAGAAGGTCAGTCCGGGGCAGGGGTGGGGCCTCATTAGCAGCTCTGCCCTCCCGCTCCATCCCTCCATCCTCAGCGCCCTGGGAGAGGAGCAGGCCTGGATAGCCCAGCTCCCTCACCTCACCTCCCTGTCTACCCGCAGAGGCCCTTCCCCACAGGGAAAACTATGGCTCTGTTGATTCAAACTGGAGACTGGGGAGCCAGAGGAGGGGAGGGCGGGACCCTCAGTCTGTCAGTTTGAACCTGGTTCCCCATCGGTAGCGAGTGACTTGCTTCCTTGATCTCTTAGGGTCTGCCAAGGTAGAGGTCGCGTCAGCAGTTTCTCTCTGGCTCTCTCCCTCTCTTGAGGCTTAAATAATTCCCTCTTAATGTGAGTAAAATGGCAGTGAAAGTTGGCTCTCCAGAAATGCTACTTGCCTCCCCACGGAGGGAGTCCCTGGGGCAGGGAGGGTGTAACATGGCCACAGGATCTCAGAGGCTCTGAGGCCCCCCTCACGCTTCCCTCAGGGCATTCCCTTCCCTGGTGTCTACCCAAAAGCCAGCTAAAAGCCCTGCTGAGGGTCACTGGGAAAGTTTGAACAGAAGGCCCGAACGGAGCCCCCACTCTGCACATCAACTCCTGCGCCGCGGTTTCCACCCTCCCCAGCCACACACCTGGCCAAGGCTGGTCACCCCGCCATCACCCTGCAGTCACCCTGCTGGAGAAGGCAGTCTGCAACCAACTCCATTTGACAATGGAGCCCCCATCCCTTCAGACCTCAGCTGACTTTGAAATTTGTCTCCTGTTAGCGGTTAACTATGGTGAAAAAGACCGCGACCTGGAACCATACAACCCGCCCAGGCCCAGCTCGGTGAGTCTTCAGTGCCGTGCGTCCCCCAAATCCCAAGAGATTCGCAGCCAGCAGAAAACCCCCTAAGGCTCCTGTGGTAGCAGCTATCGATGGAGAGGGGGTAAGAGCACAGGCCCCTGGACCAAGGCTTCCCTTCAATGGCCAGGAAATGCAGTCATCCCTTCAACCTGCCCCCACTCAAGCGATAGGAGCCCATCAGCACCCCCAGCCTGACAAAGGCTTGGAGCAGCTCAGGGAGCAGAGCCACGCCACAGCCTGGGCTTTCTTGAGGCAGCCCAGGAAAGCCCCTTCGCCACCCACGGATCCTCCCTGAGGCCCACCAGACCAGTCCACAAACAGGGCAGGCTGGGCAACTGATCTCTCCCTCACTCCCTCTCTTTCTGGGACCCTCCCACAGGCCTCCTGCCTCCTCTCAGGGACTGGCAGTTATGAGCCCACTTCTCCCCCCCAGGGGCCCGCACATCCCACACGCCATGGCAGGTTTCCCAAATGAAAGAGAGGTGGGTCACTCTTGGTGCAGGGTGGGGGGTACGAAGTGAGGGGTTCGGGAGGCCCCAGGTGGGCCCTGGGACCCTGGTTCAAGAGAAGCACACCAAGAGAGGGCAGGTAGGGGCACACTGTGCAGGGCAGAGGGTGGGAGGAAGACAGGACGTGAGGGAGGGGCTGCGGGGCCGCGTTACTTGGGGCCCTCGTCCGCGTTGCCCTCTCCGTCTGTCTTGCCCTCCTCCTCCGTCTTCAGGTCATCCGTGCTCAGTTTCTGCTCTTTTTTCCTCCTCACACACTTTACTACCATCAGCACCAAGATGACCACCGCCAGGAAGCCGCCCACGGAGGCACCCACGATCACGGCCACCGTGGAGTCCCGCTCAGGGGGCTCTGGAGAAGGAAAAGACAGACCCACTGAGGACCAGGGCAGGGAAAGGGAGCCTCTCCCACTGCCCCTGCCCCCCCCCCCCACAGCGTGCACCGGGTGGTCCTCACCAGACGCTCTGCGTGGAAAGCACTGTAGTCAAAGCCAAAATCAACCCAGGCCCCTGAGCTCTCTGCGCCCCACCCCAAAATCCCGGGGCACCTCAAAGCCCCAGGGAAGGACAGTAAAATGCAGAATTTAAGAGCATGGACTTCGAGATAGAATAGACCCAAATTTGAGTCCTAATTGTAGTGTGACCATAGGTGGCTGACTTCTCCCCTAGATAGCACGTGCCCAAGCCATGAACACTGCCATTATGATTCTTGGCATCATGATCATGACCAAGGTCATTATAAGGATAAGATCTGGGACACGAGGAAGTAACAGGGGTGCCTTCCCCCCAACACAAGCCAGAGCTCCCACCCTCAGGAGGGCACAGCCCCTCCCAAGGAGCCAGGAGCTCCTCCTGCTGGTGGGGGGCGGGGGACTGGCAGGGACACACCCCCACCCCCACCCCTGCCGCGGCAGGCTCCCCTGCTCTGCCCGCCCCTCCCCTCACCTTCCATGAGGACCTGCAGGTAGATCTTGCCGTGGCCGCGGTGGCGGTCGGGCGGGTTCATGATATAGCAGTTGTAGGTGCCCACATCCTCGAGCTGCACGTTTCTCAGCGTCACCGACACATCATACTTGCTGGGGTTCCCTGAGAACTCCACGCGGTCTCGGAACCGCTCCAGCTTCAGGTTGATGATCTTCATGCGGAACTGGAGGAACTGGGGAGGGGAGCTGGATGAGCAAGGAGCCTCAAGGAAAGGGGTGTCCCTCCCCCCATGCACCTGTTTCCCCGGAAGAGAGGCAGTTACCTCCAGGTCTCTGCCACCCTCCCAGGGCCACCCAGCGTGACCACACACCTTCTGCGGAAGCCCTCTGGAGCAGACAGCCCACCAGGATCTCCAGGGTCCTGGTCCGGGGCAAGGGCAGGTGGTGGGAAGTGTGGACTTCACGCCCAGGGGCTCCTGCCCCTCGCTCACCGCCACCCCCATCCCAGGACTCACCATCTCCTCAGAGCAGTTACTACACTCCTGGTAGGTCCAGTTCAGGGAGAACTGTTTGTGGTTCACTGTGTAGCAGGAGTTGAAGGTACAGGGCAGACGGGCATCGGAGCCATTGAGGACGTTGAGGGTGGTAGGTACTGTGACCTCCATGCTCTGCCCTGGTGGCACTGTGGATAAAGTCACAAGCTCATGAGGATTCCGGCTCACAAGGCCAGGGAGGCAGCAAGCCTTCTGCACCTGCTGGGGAGTAGAGCAGAGCCATGACCGTGGGCTGGGTCCCTTAGGTCTGAAATTAGTCGGGGAGTGGAGTGGGGCGGGCAAAGCTCCTCACGGATACCTGATGTGGCCCTTGGGGTAAAGCAAGGCTGGGTGAAGAGAAACCAAATTGCCTGTCAAGCCAGGGGCAGACAAATGGCCCCAAGACTCTCCCAGGACCATGGCTCTGCAAGCCCTCATCTGGCTGTCCTGCCCCAGCTCTACCATTGCCACCTACTAGCTGAAGACCATGGCAACGGACTCCACTATGCTGGCTTCAGTTTCCCCTTCTTCCCCACCACTTCCAAGCATCTCTGCTGGCCCGAAGCCCCTCCAGCTGAAGCCGCAGTGTCTCCCACGTGGCAGAATGCCTGAGGACAGATGGAGATTCAGAAGGCCTTGCTCTCTACACACCAAGGCCAGAGTAAAGCAGTGCACCCAGCCCAGCCCCGTGCTCTTCCCCGGGTTCTAGCAAGCAGGAAAAAAGGCAGACAAGCAGTGGGAATCGGCACAACTCCAAGGGACCACTGATGGGCCTACAAGGACAGGAGTTCCTTCTGGAAATCTCAGGCCTGGAAACACCACAGCAAGGAGGTCACACAGGCTGAAGGGGTGACAGGTGGGGACCTAAAGGACCTGGCCCACGGCCATGGCTCTGCCCCACTCCCCAGCAGGTGCAAAGGCTTGTGCCTCAGGGTCAGGCAAACACCTCCTTAAACTGCACAGTGTAGGCATCTCACTGGCCTCACCCTAGTCCTGATCTTAACACTAAGATTTTCTGCCAATATTGTCAAAACCTCATCCCAAAAGATTCATTTTCTGCATAGGGGATAAGCAGTAACATTCAACATCAGCCATGCATTCACTCATGTACCCAGTATTCATAAACCACCTATTACGTCCCACACACTTAGCCTAGGCCCCAGGGGTTATTGCCATGAACAAGACAGGCAGAGAGTCCCCGCCACATGAAGCTGGAAGGGAACAGACGCTAACAAGGAAAAGAAGTATAATGTAACTTTACATAGTGAGGCCTGGCAACCGCTGTAAGAACAAAAGCAAAACAAAGGAGTGTTGTTTCCTATCGGTAGTCAGGGAGGACTGCTCGGAGGGGCTGATGTGTAGGCAGCCCCTGACAAAGTGAGGGAGTGAGCCACCTCAAATCCTGAAGGAATCAAGTGCCGAGCAGGGGAACATCAAGAGCAAAGTCCCAGTGGCTGGCATGAGCTTCGTGTGTCTGAAGCACAAGGAGCAGGGATCAAAGAGCCAATGGTGAGACCCGAGGTCCCAGAGTTAGGAAGGGGCGAGGTAACAGGGGCCTTAGGGGCCAGAACTTGGAATTAGGATTTTCTTCTCTGAGTGAGCTAGGAAGCCAGCAGGGGACTGGGGTGGGGGTGCGGCGGGGGGGATAGGGGGGAGCAGAGGGCATGGCTAGGAAGCTATGTCGATAGGAAGAGCATAGACAAGGGAACCCCATGAGACATGGGGCCCCTTCCAGCTCTGCCTTCAATCGGCTGGGAGGATGTGGGCAAGCTCCTTTACCTTTCAAGCCCCAGCCCCTGTTCTGCAAAACACAGCTGAGGACACCCACCTCCTGGGGTTGCCATGATCTTCTTTTTTTTTTTTTTTTTTTTTTTTTTAAAG